>NW_020230345.1:0-244799 GCF_003227715.2 Harpegnathos saltator
GGGCCACAGGGAAGGAAAGAATTTTTGAAAAAATTTTAAGACACCCGCCCATAAATATTTTAATTTTCCCTATGTTTTTTTTTCTTCAATTAAGAATTCGTTTAAAGGGGGTTTCTTTAGCAGTATTTTTTTCGAGAAATCAGGTATAAATCGTCGATAGTATCCGGCCAATCCGAGAAATTGCTTAATTTGCTTTTGAGTGCGCGGGTAGGGAATTCTTTTATAGATTTTTATCTTTTCCGGATCGGTCGAACACCGTCGGATCCTATTATGTGGCCTAAGTATGCTACCTCTCGGCGTAGAAATTCGCATTTGTCAGGTTGTAGTTTCAAATTTGCCTTTTGTAATCTATTCATTAGTTTATTGAATTTGATTTCGTGTTCATGCAAGGAATTAGCGTAAATAACAATGTCGTCCATATAAACGATAATTCGTTGCCTTGAAAGCCTGATAGACATTGTCCATCAGCCGTTGAAAGGTTGCGGGCGCATTCTTAAGACCGAATGGCATTCTCTTAAATTGATAGTGCCCGTAAGGAGTAGAAAAGGCGGGTTTTGGGGCGTCTTCAGAAGAACATAGGGATTTGGTGGAAACCTGACGCTAAATCAAGAAACAGAGAAGTATTTTGCACTACCGAGTTGATCTAGAATATCAGTAATATTCGGAAGAGGAATAGGCGTCTCCTATAGTTTTTTTCGTTTAACAGGCGATAGTCTATTACCATGCGCCATCGTTTGTTTCCATTCGAATCTGGTTTCTTAGGAACTATCCACAAGGGAGAGTTATAAGGGGAAGTAGAGTGTTCGATAATATTATTTTTTAGTAAATCGGTCACCTGCTTGTCTACCTCTTCTTTATGGACGGGAGGGAATCTGTATTGTTTACGTGAACCGGGCATTGTCTGTTGTAACTATGTAATGATGCGCGGCGTTGGTGATCCCTAAGGTTTCACCGGGAATGTGGAACTTATCAGCGTGATTTAATACTAGTTTCTCAATATTCCGTGCTTCTTCGCGATTGAGATGAGAGATACGTAGTAGTTGCAAAATTCGCGCGTTGCGAGATGAAAGAGGACCAGCGGCCGTATCAGACTCTAGTACATCAACAGCACCGCAAACGATTGTACCTAAGTTACTAGTCGCGTGCGTATCCGATAAACAGTGAGAATAATTATTACAGGAATTGGAATTGAGTGGGCGGTGTGCATGAGACAGAGGATCAGAGACCGAGGGATGCCCTAAGGTATCGCCGGTACCACAGACATTTACCGTTCCTAAGTAAGGTTCTGATTGTGTATCCGTTGTGTTTATTTGATTCACGAATTAAAACGAGATTTAAAGTGTTTAACTTGTGAGGATGTGTGTTCTAGAGGACCTGTAGCATTCACCTGTCTGCAAGAGGCGTCAGCACCGCGGATCGTGTCAGTACCTGAGTACGACCTTCCCGTGGTATCCGGTGTACGTGTGCGTTTAAGAGGACCTGAGGCCGTGTGACATTCTAAAATATCATCGGCACCGCAGCCGGGTGACGTGGTCTAAACGTTCGCTCGATTATGTATCCGGAGTGTGTAAAAGAGTAGAAGAAACGAGATCGGAATTAGGAACCTGATGTACGGCACCAAGAGGACCTGTGGCTTCTGCATCGCGGAGTGAATCTATACCTAGGTGAGAGATTGCCGCGATATCCGGTGTACCGTAATCTTGAAGTTCCGTTACCGGAATTGGAATAGTGTGTCTGTATACTGTGGTGTTGAATATAGGAAGATGGCCTTTGCCATTAGAATTAGAAATAAGGGCGTTTCCTAAATAAACTCCCTGTACAACATTCAGAGAGGAATATAACCGCTGGATTTCTCAGGGTTAGAAATAATGACGTGGAAAGGAGCGACGGTACGTTGTATCACAAAGGATTCTTCCTCTATAAAAGGTATGCTAATTTGTTCGCACCGAACGCGTTTATTGTGATAATCGATATTTGCGTTGTGTTGGTTAAAGAACTCGTTTCCTAAGATTCCGTGCTCTCTAAAAGGAAATTCATCTGGCAGCACGTGGAAGTTAGTAAGTCTCCCCGAGAATTGTAATTTGTAGACATCCCATGGTAATTATCGGTTTAGGTGAGATGCCTTGTAGAGGCAATTGTACATCACTATTTACATGCACGCCAGAGTCTAAAGGATCGCGTCGAATTAAGTTCACGGCGGATCCTGATCGATCATAAAAAGAGCAGTTTTGTTAAGATTCGATGACGAAAGCATGACGTTCGGGACGTCTCCTGAGATTGTATTTAAATTTATGCGTTGGAGGTTCCGGGTGCTCCTGAAATTGAACCAACTTTTGAATAGGACGCCCTGTCTGTTCCGTGTCGCGGCGGGCATCGCTCTGGACCGGGACACGGGTCGCGTTTTCCGGAGCGGCGGCTTGCGCGGGGCGTGCTTGTATTTCTAGTGACCGCCTATAAGCTAATTTACGGCACTCGGACATTATGTGTCCGGGGGCTTTGCAATAGCGACATAGAATAAGTGAAGGGGCATTGGGACCTGGTTGCCCTGGAATCAGAGGTTTCACGAAGAGGATTGGCGATCGCTGCAGTATTTGGCGAGGTTGATTGTTTTGATAGGAGGGGTTAAATTGAGGGCTCGAATTGAAGGGGTTTGTGTCCTGTCGCGCTAAAGGGAGTGGTCGATTTGGAAAGAAGATTTGCGCCTACTTGTCTCAGTCTCTAGTGTTTTAGATAATTGTATGGCTTTAGTAAAGGCCTCCTCTAAGTCTTCGTATCCCTCGAGTTTAACCCGAATTAGTAAATCAGACGGTAGGCCATTGATAAAACTCTCTAATGTGTCCCTGTCTACAGTGTCGATTATCCATCTGTCTAAGTGTCGGTTTTGTACTAATTCACAGTCTAAAATGGCTGTGCGTAATTCTTTTATCCGCGCGATATAATCAAAAATTGATTCTTGAGGCTTCATATACGCATTGCCTAATTCGCCTCTATATTGATTGAGAGATTTATTTGGCCCGAATATTAATTTTAATTTTTGCAATAATTCCGCGACGCTATCATAACGTGAGCCTTCTACAGCAGTGTATGCGTGTCCTTGCAGTTTACTTAAAATTAGTTGACATAGGTAAGGTTCGTGTGGCGTGGGTATTAAATCGAGTGCTCTCTCGCATGTTTTACCAAAATTGGAATACGGACATCCGTTGTCCATCGTACTTAGGAATTGAATCAGCTATATCTTTCAAACGAATAAATGGGGCATCGACAGGTGAATTTGGAGGAGGAGGGCACGTGGTTGGTTCGTGATGACGCGGAGATGCCTGTCGAGGACTTACTTGTGGAGTGCGTGCATTAATATGTTCGCGTTGCCTTTGCAAGGAAGCTACTTGCCTGTCTAAATGTTGTATGTGTGAGGGTATTTCTCTGAGACTCGCTAAATCCCTTTGCATGATTTCTACTAGTTTGACTAAATTTAATATGTCGGTAGGAGAGCTTAGATGTGTCGATTCCCGTGCTTCAATTTCTGCTTGTCGTCTTTCTAAATCTAGCTGTTGCGTCTGAAGGGCTTCGCTTTGTTCACGTATAATTTTCTCCTTTTCGCCCATGCGTTTGGTAAGAATGTCTACCTCGATCGCGGTCAGGGCCTGTCCCTGTTCTTCTGATTCTGATTGCGACTTGTCCGTCCCGGACAAAGATTTATCTGAACGCGTATGATATGCCATTGCGAAATGAAACTACGAACTATATTATGCAAAAGAAATGCTCCTAAGAGTTCGAGAAACTCCACGAGTTTCACCTAAGTGTACGAAGGTTGTAAGAAAATTCTAGCTCCTAAAAGAAGAATGTTCTAAGTATATATAAAAAGTTATCAACCTATTCTAGAGATAAGGCTAGGAACAACAGGAAACAAGAGGATGCTCCTAAGAGGTTGTGTAAAAAGCGTAAAATGTTCCCCCTATTCCGAAATTTTGGCCTATCCCACCGTTGCCACCAAAAGTTGTTGTTGTTGTGTAACGTCTCACGTCTCCCTAGGGATCGTGATCGGCCTGCTCTCTATTTATTTAGGCCTACCTGCTTACACCGGCACTGCCTGGGATGCCGAGAGCTTTTCCGGACAGATGGTGAAAGGGGGAAATATGGTGATTAATGTTGATATAATGATTATGGCTATTGATAGGAATAGAGACTTAAACAATTGTTTTATTTAACAATGAAACAATATGATAGTTAAAAGTGTAATATAAATGAGTATAATAATATAATTGTAATTATATAATTAATGAATACAAATGTGGTTTACATTATATAGCTGCTGGTAATGAGTTACAATGAAGTGTTGAGAGAATATACAGTTATCCTGCCCGGTGGAAGTAATGAAGGTGGTACGGTAATTTGCGAGGGGTTTCAGTGAGAGAATAGGACTCCAGTTGGTAAATGTAGGTGGCTGTCTTGTTGTTGAAAGTGTCGTCCTGTGTTAAATCTATCAATTCTATGTCTAGAGTTTCTGTCGTCGAACGCTGTTTAACCAGCCGAGGGTTGTGTGTGTGAGCCCTGGAAGAACTTGGTAAAGAATGCGAGTCCGGAATAAAGTGTCTTTGTGTGGAGTGTAATGGATGTGGAGCGTATTTAAATGTGCTTATGAGTCTGTTTTATAATAAAAACTTGATGTACGATGGAGGAATTAGATCGTGCCCCGTGATATCTTGTATTATACGGGGTTTGGAGGGGTCCATGTGTTGAGACAACAGGGCCGCTCGTCGGCAAGCGTCCTTACGTAGTTGCCTTGCCTTCTGTTTAACGCCCCCGCGATGTTTATTAGGCATCTACCGGTTAATTTCAAAGAATAACATTTTATCGAATGCTTAGGCTTTAATAGTTATGACGATATATTAAAATAGTAAACGGTGCTAGTATATAACGGAATTAATTTTCTGAGTCGGATGTTCTATTGCCAGAGCACTCTAAATAGATTAGTTACCAAAATTAATACAAGTGCCTCTGCTAGGCAGGGTTGCTTTGGTGATTGGAATAGGATAACTGAGGCGGGTGGCGGCCGTTAGCTGCGCCCCTGAGTGTAAAGGATGCTAAGCACTGTATGGTTTATTAACTTGAAATCTAGATTTTCTGATCTTGTGGAGTAGGCGGTAGTCTTAGGAGTTGGATGGGAAGGTTAGGAGAATTGAGCCAAGTGGCACCCTTGAGGCGCTCCTCAGTCTGGAAAGGGAGAGAAGAAGGTAGCGCCTGTAAGACGCTTCCCAAAGGTAAGCAAGATCACTATTGAGTCTTTTGTTAAAGAATTAAATCTCTCTGGCAAGAGATGTTAAGAGTGCACCAAATAATTTAAATATTTAAACGAAAATGATACTAGTTTATGAATGATAAGTATCTGGTTCCCGAAAATGTGTTCGAGTAAAAGGTATATTATTGCTGACAAGACAAGGATGCAGCAGAAAACTAAGATGCTTAACAAAAATATTGAAGAATAATATGCTTATGCAATGACATGAGTTAAGATTCACGGCAATCAATAAGTTTAGTCAGAATGATATAATCAAGAGTTATAAAATGAATAGTTCAATAGACATGCCGGTGCAATGGCACGCGTAATATATATAACATACAAATGAAATGTAATTCAAGTACATAATAATAAACACATGCATATATTTGGGCGGGGAAGGATGCACTTAATAAAGATATATCATAATGTGGTTATATAATTCAATTAAAGCTACAAAGGTTGGATAATATATAATAATGACAATATTTGAATAAATTTTATCTTAAATAGTCGTTGACATTAGCAAATTGATTATAGGGTGGAAGTATCTATAATTTGATTATTCAATGTAATATATTCCGAGTTGAGATATTGGGATAACGATTAAAAAAAATATATATATATATATGTATTTATGTTATGAAAAATTTATATAAGTGAGTGCAGGTTAACGTAGGAACAATGGGAATGTAAAATCAAGTACATCAATGTGCAGATATAATAAAAGCATATAAATGTCATAACTAGAATGCGAAAAATGAGAAGTAGAGAGCTAGCATGGGGGAGATGTTATTTTGATTTTCCTAAAAGTAGTAAAATTTTCTATATTTAACACTGTCTGTCAATGAGGTGAAAGTCTAGGAGGTTGGAATAAGCAAAAGTTTTCAAGCAGAGTCTCCTGGCGTTAGGAGTTCGCCTGGAGACGGTGTCAGAGTGGTAGGATGCCACTGCCGACAGGAATCTTAAAACTAATGAGACGGCCCTGTGCCTTGCACCGTTGCCTCGCGCACTCAGGGAGGATTGAAGAAGGGATAGTATATGTGCGGTTCACTGAATCGACAGATACTGCATTGTGAAATCGAAATTCAAAAGGATCTGAGGAAAACGGAATTATCTATCTCTCTCTCTTTTTCTCTCTCTCTCTTAATGTCCTAACTTGTATGGTATATCCCAATAGTCGAAAGTAGTTTCTTAAATACGTGAAAGCTTGAGTATACAAGTAACGAATGATACTAGTTGCGTTCTAATATAAAGTAAGCGTTATTATAAAGAAATAGGCAATATTGTAATTAAGAAATAACTCGTCTTGATATATAATAACTGCACAGATTCACTCGCGCTGTGATTTCCTAAGAGTTCACTCGCGGTTACTATTCACTGACTTTAAGTTTACGCGAAATGCGATGTGTGTGTGTGTGTGTTATATTGAAGCTAAGACTTACGATTTTTATTCCTGTCTTCTGGATTTCGACTAAGAAGCCTCAAAGCACTGGCTTTATTACTTTGATATTGAACGGATTACTCGAAGCCGGACACTGCTCGAGCAGGAATAGACACTCCATGAGCTTGTTGAATATTACGAGAATAATGCGATTTTTCCGGAAAAGTTCCTAAAAGCTTCCCGAATACACGTCGAACTGGTGAAGGCTCTGAAGGAGCTTTAGAAAAGGCTCTTTAGCGAGACAGCCGTTGTCCGTAGTGGCACGGCTGCTCAGAGATACTTTCCTGCTTCACTTATAGACTTCAAGAGGCTCTCCTAAGAGGCACGTCTGTATTGGGTGAGAACTCGATGTCGACTCTGCAGAGGGAGCTGCTCCCGGGGCCTCGTTCGGTCCGGACAATGGAACTCAAGAGTGGGGTAGGCTATATGGTAGGAGTAATGGAATTATACGAGAGGGATCCAGGGTAGGAGCATTCAAGGTTTTTCAGAGTGGGACTGAGTGGCGTGATGCTGACGAGGCGTCGAGACATCTCGGCGCGCCGCCGGATGTGATAAGGAGCGTGGTCAACAGTATGCTCTATGTTACCTGATATGGGCTCGGGTTACTCGGGGATTCCAGAGCACCCTCGGTGGCCCGGCTGCGTGCGTGCCTTATCTTTGAGACTTCCTGTCGCCAGTCTGACTTATTAATTTATATGTGCGCGTAATTATTCATGCCTTATAATATTATAATAAAAATGGTTAATATTATATATGTGTGGTTCTTAAGGTTATAATATACGCCTAATTTAATATTATATGAATAGTGTAATAGAAAGTTATAATATTAAGTAGTTATGATTTTTATAAAGACAATATGCATGTGTCATAATAAAAGAGATATTTGTTATTAATGTTTAAATGTGGTTATTAAGAATTATTATAAGAAATGCATATTGTTAACAGTGGGTATTAGAGTGTAGAGATTTATAATATTGTTAACTGGAAAAATAGGATTCCTTATTACAGGGATCCTTATTATTACTGTTGTTAAATTAATGTTTCTCGGCAAGGCTGAGTTCTACCATAGGGCTCTCTACTTACGTATGTCGGTAAGATAGGCCCCTTGGGTAGGTTTCGTTATTATTGGCGTCGGTAATTAATTAACAATTGTTATAAATGGTTCCTATGTATAAATTACCGGCTTTTGGACCTTATAGAAGCTTATGGTAATAGAAGATTCGATGAACAATTAATTTTTATTATTAATGATGAGTTCAAGCCGTTGTACTGTACGAACGAATTTAAAAGAGTGCAGTATTTAAGAGGAGCTTGAACGTGGATAGAAGGCTTAAATTAAATTAAATAAAGTATTTAAACGTGACCAAGGCAAAAATGGTGGATTTCCAAGCTAAGTAAAGTAAGTAAAGTATTTAACCCCTGAACTTAAATAAATGAGTTTTATTAAATTTTAAGTAAAAATTACCAAATTTTGAGAATGTACTATCTAAAGGATTCTCTGTCTGTGGGCAAGAATTAATTGTTATCATTTGGCATTATTTCCTTTTGTAATTAATATTCTCAGGTTTTGACATTTGCTTATGTTTCACTAAGATGTTCTCTAGGTACGTAGGTGTTAAAAATATTTTAAATTGACTTTTCTTAATTTTTACAGAAGGTACACATTACTGGCGTCCCAATAGTCGCTGCGTATGAATTTTAGATTTTTCTGAAGTCTATTGGTAGGTAACATTGTTGGTTTATTTATTAATTGTTAATGTTTTTCAAAATGTTAATATGGTCGTTAAATAGAGATCTTTTAATGCTATTGTTAGCATTTAAGATTTTTCTTCTAGGCGGTATAGTTACTGAGAAAAACATCCCTTTTCCTGATTGGTCGAGACATTCAGATGGCCGTAACTTCTAAACTATTGATCTTACAGAAATTTTATTAGGACATAATTTGTAATACTTTGAAAGGGCTTTAAATCGCACTGCGCGATTTTCTAAAATTATTATTATTTTAAAAGATATGAACTTTTATCGATAAATTTTAATAGTAACAATTACTTTTGATGGTCGAATCTATCTATATGTCTCGCTGACCTTTTGATGTAGAGGCGAAAAAATGATATGGTGGAGAGAACGTCGTAGGACGTTACAACAGCTCATGACACGAGCAAACGATTCTATGAATCTACGCGTGATACTTATCGCACGATAATGTTGTTGCGATTGTACGGATTTTTCATTAGTGACCACTCGCTCGGATTGACAAACAAATCGACTGACGCGTTTCGCAATGTGGATATCGTGCGGTCGTTCGTTGACGTATCCGACGCGAATTATCGCGCGGATTCGCGAGCGATGATCGAGTTGACGAACGCATGGCTGAGCGACGCTCGAAATGGCTATCGCCAATATAGAGAATCGCTCGAAACGCTCGGCCAGCTAGAAACCGAGATTGCCGAGTTGCGAGTCGCTTACGATAAAATGGTCGCAACGACGAGCGAACGGTACGGCGAATGGCTGGATTTTAAACGATCGCTCGTATCGCGCCGACGACTCGATTTGACTCGTCAGAATGACAGCCTGACCAAATCGGCCAACGAATTGGGCGCACTGTTGACTCGTTCGGACGATTCCGTACGCTTGGCGGTGCAGTATAAAACGGTCGAATTGGAGCGTGCTCTGACGCTGGAGGAGGACAAGCGTTCGACGGAGTACCGACATGCTCGAGACGAACTTATCGCCCGAAATAAACGTTTAACGCTCGAAATGGACAGAGTGCGCAAAATGAACGATGTGTCGCAAAAATTGACCGATATTGTGACCAAAGTGCGCGATTTGGCGGAACATGTGAACATTAGATTGGTCGCATCGTTGAAGCTGTTGCGCACTTCCGTAGAGTCGTTGCAGCGCAAGGTCGTCAACTCTGTAAACGATAGAATCTTGCGCGATGAGGTGTCGGCGCAATGCGACTCGAGTTACTCGGATCGGTGCAAGACGATATCTCGTTTGAAGCGCGCCGCGTATCCCACGGTGATCGATGGCTCGGTTCTGGCTCAGCTGCACAATCATTTCTGTCGGGAGTATTGTCTGCATATTATATCGCGAGCATTGACGATGCGCTATAGCAATACGCGCGATCCATATCGAAACGGCGTTACATTGCACGGCACAATAGCATTTTTGTATTTTTACGGAGATGCTAGCGGAATGATCGAGTCGATCGACGAATGGTTCAATGTGCTACGTCGCGCCGACAATGTCGCTCTTTCCGTGGACAAACTGTACGAAGCGCAATGGTCGACAATTGCGCACCGTGCGAATCTGGCCAGTCGCGATCAGTCGCGCATCGCGTCAGCGGTGTGGAGCATCTTGCGATTGGATCTGAGACTCGTGCCAGAGTTCGCCATGCGTGCGCTTCTGACAATTTTCGCGCATTGAAGAGACCGATCGAATAACGCAAATGGCGCAAATTGAGCCGAATTCTTTTTTTTTAGCGTATCGTGTCGTGAAACCGCAGCAACATGTGTACTACGAAACATGGGTGATTTGATGAAAAAAGTCAACAAATGAGGTTCATTTGTTTTTATTTCTCATACAAATTTCAAATCATTCACATTTGTGTTGACGGGTAGCATAAATTTTGGTCCGCTTCGGTCGATGTAACGAATCGCTCGATTCGCATGGCGCGATCCGACCGGTGGTGGTGGTGTCGCGGTACCCTTGTCTCTAGACAATTTCGTTCGCAGTGCACGCGTCGTTGCAACATCGCGACGGTTTGAAATCGTGGTACAACAAGCACGCGAGAAACGAAGAAACGAGCGCGATTATCGCGGAGAATGCCATCGCCAACCAGACAAACGGCGCGGCATTGGCGCCAAGAGCCACCGTGGCCGAAGCATTCACAATTTCGTCCAGAGTAAAAATACCGGCCATTGCTCTATATCGTAAACGAAAAAAATCAACTGAGTTGCGTGTAATCCAACAGTACCAATCGATTTTCCTAATTTACGAAATAGCGCGACTCGCAACGTCGCTTGTAATTGCTTATCGACGACGACGACGATAACGAAGTGACACCACCACCGTGATCGCGACACGACCGTTCCAATAGGTACGTCGAAGCTAATGTATTTTCGCAACGTCGCAGCAATACATCGTAGTCGCACAGGGATAGCACCGATCGCTCGTCTCGCTTTATCTCGCGCGACAGGCGAGACAGATCGACGAATGCCAATTCGGGCAAATTATGCACCGATCGCGCAAACAGAGAGTCCGCGTTCTTGTCGTCACCACTGCTAAACAAGTAACCGTCTCGCCAGAGCAATCGAACGCTACCGGACACGCGATAACATATTATACGATCGCGCATTTTGTATCTGTCGTCGTAGCGAACGATGCGCAACCATTTGGCTCGTTCGTGGAGTTCGCGTGCCTTCGTCAATACGCACGGTGGCGGCAGCTGCGGTGACAATGATGTCTCGCTGATCGGATCGTGATGCAAACTGAGATTCTCGTAGCGTATATTGCGCACCGTCAACTCGCACGCCAGTATCAGCGCGAACGGACGCAAACACTCGATCGAGTTTGAACCGCAGGCTAAACTGGTAGACGAGATCGCTTGTCGACGATTGGTGTTGCTTAGCATCAACAGTACAATCAGTCGATTGTTTCGATCTACGCGCAATAGACACTGTCGCGTCTCGCGTATCGCGTCGGTGCTCATTGTTACGTCCCGGTCGGCCGCGGCTGCGATGCTAGGCTGCAGGTGCTCGGGCCTGGACGCGGGGCTAGATCGCAATTTTTGGGTCAAACGAATCGCGTGATTCTCCCCAGGGATACGCGCGATCTGGCGGGCGCGACACGATGTTCCACGGAGTATAGAGCAATTGGCACTCACCAGTTCCTTTAATCCAATGTAATGATCTGGCACACCTGTGTCATGGAGTTGCGCACGTGCCCACGAAGCTGTTCGAGGGTCGGAGTTTTCTCGTTACAGGTGCGGAGGGTGTGAGGCGGGGTAGATGCTCCGTAGTAGTAGTGGAGGATCTCTGCACGCAGTCGACGGTAGAAAGCAGGCCTCGGGTCTCGTGGCGAGAATCCGCGTCGAATGATCGGTAGTCGCGGATGGATATCACAATCGATCTTGCTAACACTGTATGATTTGCGAGCGGTAGCTTTCGGGTGCTCTGGCACGGGCGACTGAGGAGATTCTGGAGAGCGAGGGGGTTCAGTGGAGCGAGGAGGCCCCTCGTCGGGAGCGGAGTTGGTGGGTTCGACACTTAGGTAAGGGTGGTACGCTTGTCCATGTTTTAGTTGGTATTCCAATTTTTTGATGAATTTTCTACGACCACCCCTGCGTACAGGGCGCATTTGGAATCATTCCCGTGACTCCGGCCAGCTGTATTCTTGTGGTTAATTCGGAGGTCCCTATTTTGTCAGGCGGTGCGATCGAGTCGCAACCTATGCGCCTTCGAGCAACTAGTAGACGGTGCGATCGAGCCGCAACCTGTGCGTCTACGGATGGGCGGTGCGATCGAGCCGCAGCCTATACGCCCCTATTCTAGCGATGCGAATACCTCGAAGAATCGGCGGCCAGTTATCAGCTAGGCGATTCCAATGCGTTAGCGGTCGGGGATGGGAGGAGATGGGAGAGTGAATCTAACCTTGAATCGGCTGACAAGAATATATTTTAACTAAAACGAACACACGAAAATATTCCAAGTTAGATTTAGTGAGAATATTCTAAGTTCACATTCACGAAAATATTCTAAGTTAAAACTCACGAAAGTATTCTAAGTTAAAACTCACGAAAATATTCTAAGTTAGATTTAGTGAAAATATTCTAAGTTCACATTCATGAAAATATTCTAAGTTGAAACTCGCGAAAATATTCTATGTTAAAACTCACGAAAATATTCTAAGTTAAATTTAGTGAAAATATTCTAAGTTCACATTCATGAAAATATTCTAAGTTAAAACTCACGAAACTATTCTAAGTTAGATTTAGCACTTATACTAGACCCTAGGAGGGATGGAGAAAGCACTGCACCAGATCACTGCACGACTGAGACTGACTCTCGGGCGCTCCGCGGTCCCTGAGCTGCGGCTTTCCCGAGCCGCCGAATTTTCCTCTGGAGTGGGGAGGTAGTGGGGGTTTGGAAATTAGGACTTAGAAAATTTCGGTGCGGAGGGACTTAGAAAAATTCTCGACCGAAGGACTTAGAAAAGTTTTGGTTTGAAGGACTTAGAAAAATTTAGGTTCGAAGGACTTAGAAAAATTTAGGTTCGAGGGACTTAGAAAAATTTGTAGTTAGGGGACTTAGAAAAATTTGTAGTTAGGGGACTTAGAAAAATTTAGGTTCGAAGGACTTAGAAAAATTTCGGTTCGAAGGACTTAGAAAAATTTAGGTTCGAGGGACTTAGAAAAATTTATGGTGATTCCAGGGAGAAGAGAGAGAGAAAATAAAGAAGAGAGGAAAAAAAAATTTGTGTGGTGCTTCCTCTTACAATTGGTAGTGCGGATGTGACATCATGACTATCGAGTCGACGACTTCGTTGCTCCACTGTGCGACGGTGGCGGTTTCGGTGATGCTGCTACTGCTGCTGCTGCTGCTGAAACGAGACGGTCGTCGATGAAGAATCGCCGTAGCCGAACCGTTGTCCTCGAGCGATACCGAGCATCTCAGCGCGCAATTTCGCTCGTTGGTGCCCATGGTGCTCGAACGCACGACGAACCAATCGAACACAATCTCGTACGATTCGGCGTCGCTACTAGTTGGCATTCGTTGCTGCATGTCGTACGCACCGACGAGCCGTCGTAATGCCGATTCGGATTCCCCGGTCATACGCACCATCGCGGCCTCGTCTCTCATCAGATCGATCTTAGTGATCTCGACCAGCCATTTGCCACCGGGTCCGCTCACAAACAGCACGTCGTCGTCGTCTTGGCGCCGTCGAGTCGCTATATCGACCAGCGATCCGATCGATCTGCACCGATAACGCACGCACAGTGTCTCGAACATTGCGACCCATTTGGCCGTTTCCGACACGGTAGAACGCACCGGATGATCCATTCTCGCAAATGTATGCGTATGTATGTGTGTGTGTGTGTGTGTTAGGTTTCGATCTCTATTCGCAAAAGTCGTACGAACTGTACGAATCTCAGCACCATTCTGAACCGTGGGCCGTGAGTATTGATTTTTTTATACTCTGTCAAACAAAGAGATTCTTGTTTGTTTTAGCGCGCCGCGACGCGATTCGATTCAAGGAAATTTTATCAAATGCTCGATTGTTTGCGCTGAAAAAAACACCGGCGTCTTTTTCCATCGATATCTTTTTTTCCATTATCGAGCCACGGAGAAAGATATCGACGAGAGGCGCTCATTACTTGCGCGCACACATCGATCAGATTGCGCGCAACAACATGGCGTGATTGCGAATGCTCAATCGATGCTTTTCTACGCGCATTCGCGCAATTTCGGCATTGGGGACGGTGTATCGTTTCTCGTCGTTTATCGAATACCGCCACATTTCGGCACTCAATTGCTCATCGGGCAAATGAAGCCAACAGCGAATAAACGGAGCGTCAACGAGCATGGCGTCGCTCGCGTTAGACGATACCTCGCGTTTATGACGCACCTTGGCGATAACTCGGCAACCGACCGGCACCTTCCCGGTATTCTTATTTCATGGATATTGTCGAACCGACACGCCGGAGGAGCGGTGGTTGCGTCTCGTTGTTGCATGAAAATATGCACATTGGTGTATTGCTCGCAATCGTCGTACACTTTGTGCTTCAAGACAATATTCAAGAACGATTCACCGGTGATCTTTCCGACACCGCGCGAGTGCTGAAGAATCTCAAAACCGCTCGTTCTAGCGTCGTTTAGATCATCGTTCGATTCGTTGATAGGCGCTCGATAAAGCGAGAATGAGACCTCGAACGAGTCATCGCGCGCATTGTTGACCCAGACGAATCGCGTCCCGTCCAGCAACACCATCGACGTTACGTCGGCCTCGTACTAAAAGTGATCCACGTAGAAACGACCACCCAGTCGTTGAATCGCCGCTTCGTTCGATTCAACGTCCTGCTCGGTTCGACCGTCAAAATACACATCGCCGTGACGCGTTTCAGACGGCACGTAGTACACTTTGGACGACGGCCTGTAAAGTCGGGTTTTCAATTCGTACGCCACGCCGTTGGACGAAACCACACGAGCCAGATGTTTCGGCGGATGTTGCAGAAACCACGGCGGCCCGATCGGCGGAGTCCACGCATCGCGCGACGATTCATCCAACGCGTACGAGCCGTAGCGCGTCGAGGGGCTCGAATCGCGTATCGAGCACCGCTCCACGCTGCGCGGATACGAATCGATCGTGTGAAAGATACACTAGGACGGTATTCGACTGACCTCGCGTCGATGGATCAATCGACCACGTGTATAGTGGCTGAGGAACTGTGACGATGGAACGTTGCTGACCGCGCGATTTTTAGCCTCGTAGACCATTCGCGCAATGTCTCGCCACTTCAGATCTATCAACGTCGCATCGACAGAGCGACACACCGAGCGCAATTTCGCGTAGCGCTCGTCGCTCGCGACACGATCGTCCATAACTCGCACATACAATAGAATCAGAGCGGCCAGATACGCGAGTCCCTCTTCGTCAGTTGCGTCGATAAACAACGAGACACACCGCGAAGGTGCAAGCCAATTGCTCGGGATTTACCGCCGCCGCGTCCTTTGCTATTTCGCGACGATGCAAACGATTGTTGTCCATCTCGAAGTCTTTGTACAGTCGCCACATTCGCGATAGCACGGCGACCTCTCGATCGCGGGCGGCCGCTAATCTCTTATCGCGAGTCGCCCATCCCATGGGCTCTATCGCATCCTCGATACGATCGAGCCGATGGCGGTCGTCGTTCTCAAGAATCATGACTATTGCCTCATATTCACCCGAGGTCGCACGACTGTCCGGTCCTTCGAATTCGGCCGAGGTGGCGTTCAATTCATCGATCGCGAGTGTTTTATCGACGTTTCCACCGTGCAAATTTTGCTCCTCGTCGGAGGAGATCAGTCGCTTCATCGAACGTTGTTGTAATGCACCCTGTCTCGTAATTCGCGCCATATCGCCACCAATATCGGTCGAAATTGCCCGGCGTTTATGCGCGAGAATTGCGTGTCGGCATTCGGGTCGATGTTCACGAAGCGCGCTCGACGCGGCAACAAGTTTGCATGTGTAAAAACATTGCGACCGTGCTGCGATTCGATCGATTGCTGTTTCCGCTCGCTAACAGTCTGCGGCAACACGATCGACGGCGCATCACTCGCGGGTGTTGGCTCAATCACCGCGCGTTGCTGCTGTTTCTTCACGTTCGACAAATACAGCACGTAGGCACACCCGATCAAGCACAGAGCCAATACGAACAGCAGCATTGTCGTGCGCCGTCGCTCCTGCCCGTCCTCGCTCTGACTTACGGACGTGCGCGTAAATGATCTTTGGCGAAACATCGCAATTGGTACGACAGCGCGTTTCGATCGCAAAAAAACCCGATCTTAGGTTAGAGGAGCAAGAGAAAAAAAAACTAAACATCACCAGATTCGATCGAAAACAGATTACCGGCATCGAGCGCGAGCAGGAGCAGATAGCTTCGAGCGCCGTACCGTTGCAATTCGCGTGCGATTTCGAGCGTCTCCTCGCGAGATACGTTGTCGATCAGTCTGAGTAGCTTCTCGGCGGGACGACAATCATTGTCGATGAATCGCAGCAGTCGGTCGTTGTCGGCAATGTGATCGCGAGATCGCGACTCCCAAGCGCGTTTTACGCGATCACACGCGACCAATTGTCTCATCGATACGGCCGTATCCGCACGCAAAAGTGCCAATTCGTGCAACGACGACGACGTCGTCGACGACCCGTTTGTCACGTTTCTCGATGATGGGTCGGCAACGAATGAACGAAAATGCACGAATCGCTCGTCGCTCATCGCCGACGAATGCCACGATTTCAGCACGGTGAAATCGATGAAATGCGGAATCATGGCATGTATTGTTTCGGCGCGCGACGCATCATCGAAAGCAAAAGTTCGCAACAGCAACGAGCCGCCCGGACGTAACGAGCCAAGTTCCATCCGGCCGTGAGCAACGAATAGTCACGCGTTTTGTCCGCGCGCTCGCTCGGTCGCGCTCGAGGCCGCTCATTGTCGAGCAGCACCAGATTGACACGACGATGCATTTGTTTGATCGTGCCGATGAGCGTCGTCGGGGAATTGCGCGAATCGCACGGTTCTTTCTTCGACAAAGCACACACGTCGGCCGCCAATCGACGAATGTCGCAACGGTGCACAGACGGTGCATTTTCGCCAATCGCTCGATCCACTCGAATAGTCGTTTCGAGTGCGCTGCTGTCTATCAAACATATGCCGCGAGCCGACTAACGTTTGCGCAAAAATATGTAATCTAGCAGACCGACACTGGTAGCGGCGCCACCATTGCCGCACATTGTCAGAAACACAACGCATTGGTCGCGCGGTAAAATATTCGACGCAATGTCCATTTCGGCGATTTTCACGCACGCTCGATTCGCCACCGTGGTCACAGAGTGCACCAGCGCGAATCCATTCCCGGCCTCGATCATTGCGCGCATACGACGACGGCGCGACCGCCGCTCGATCACTCGAGAAGCCACGGCGACGCGTGCTCGAGCGACGCCGCTCAAGGCGGCGAGCTCGCGACGCGCGACGATCACGCGATCGCGAGCTATTGCCGAAATGCGCTCGGTCAACGACGAACGCCAGCGTGTTTTTTGCTCGCGGGTGGATTAAGCGCCGCAGGTGTTGTGCGATTCAGAAAAGCACAATTGTTGCCGTTCGATCGTCGCCGATTCCGATTTCATGGTCTCACAATGTGCCGCAATCTTGTCATCAAGCGTCGTTATCAACGTGGCGAATCTATCGGCGCGAACACGCGATATCGCGCGACCGATCGACAAAGATTCGTTGCCTCTTTCGGCAACTGATGTCATCGAGGGCGAGGGGAGGAGTGGATTTGACGAAAGAAGAGCAGTTATCGATTTTTGTCAACGCGAAAAAATGCTGTAGGGTAGAAGGGGGGCACGATTCATAAAAAAGGAGCATGCTCCCTACTACTACCCATCACCGTAGTCGCGGAAATCATTAAAAAAATCCGAGATCATGTTTGACTCGGACGATATATTATCTATCGTCAACACGAACGCTTCGTTCAGTGCGACCGTTTTCGGGAATATTGCACGTCTGCCGCCGGTGGTCACATTAGAACAGACGTTAGATAATACGCGACTAAGATTACCATTGACATTGGTGTTCGCCACGGTCGAACGAGCGATCCGATTCAACGAATCGCTGTGTCCGCGTATGAGCGCGTGGATCAGCGCGGTCGACGTTAACGACGTGATATCGGCTCCGTTGTACTACGGAGACGTGCGCATAGTGCGCGACTTTTCCGCTGCTTTGCAAACAGTACGCCTGGATGCCGGTGCGGTTGTAGCCATTGATCGGTGCGTCACTGTCGGCGGGATCAGAGAATTCGTACACTCCGGTAGGACCGAACGACGCGGCTACTGTAACGTCTCGCGTCTCCCTAGGGATCGTGATCCGCCTGCTCTCTATTTATTTAGGCCTACCTGCTTACACCGGCACTGCCTGGGATGCCGAGAGCTTTTCCGGACAGATGGTGAAAGGGGGAAATATGGTGATTATAGGTGATATAAAGATTATGGCTATTGATAGGAATAGAGACTAAACAATTGTTTATTTAACAATGAGACAATATGATAGTTAAAAGTGTAATATAAATGAGTGATAATACTTATAGTTAATGAATATAAATGTGGTTTACATTATATAGCTGCTGGTAATGAGTTACAATGAAGTGTTGAGAGAATGTACAGTTATCCTGCCCGGTGGAAGTAATGAAGGTGGTACGGTAATTTGCGAGGAGTTCCAGTGAGAGAATAGGACTCCAGTTGGTAAATGTAGGTGGCTGTCTTGTTGTTGAAAGTGTCGTCCTGTGTTAAATCTATCAATTCTATGTCTAGAGTTTCTGTCGTCGAACGCTGTTTAACCAGCCGAGGGTTGCGCGTGTGAGCCCTGTAAGAGCTTGGTAAAGAATGCGAATCCGGAATGAAGTGTCTTTGTGTGGAATGTAATGGACGTGGAGCGTATTTAAATGTGCTTATGAGTCTGTTTTGTAATAAAAACTTGATGTACGATGGAGGAACTAGATCGTGCCCCGTGATATCTTGTATTATACGGGGTTTGGTGGGGTCCATGTGTTGAGACAACAGGGCCGCTCGTCGGCAAGCTTCCTTACGTAGCTGCCTTGCCTTCTGTTTAACGCCCCCGCGATGTTTATTTGGCATCTAACGGATTGAGTTTAAGAATAACATTTTTGGTCGGACAAGTTAAAATAGCAATTGATAAAATTAATTATTGAGTGAAAAGGACTCTTGTGACTTTAGTTATCCGTTGCCAGAGTACTGTAAAAGTACTAATAATTAATGCTTACTACCATGCTTTGGCAGGGTTAGGTTATGCGGATTGTAGGAGAAGGATAATTGAGGCGGGTGGCGGCTGTCAGCTGCGCCCCTGAGATTGAAGGATGCTAAGCACTGTACAGGTTATTAATTCACAAGTTAAATTTCCTGATCTTGATGGAAAAGGGGTGGTCTTATGAGTTGGACGGGATGGATAGGATGCTTGAGCCGAGAGGCACCCGTAAGGCGCTCCTCAGTCTGGACAAGGATAGAGGCGGGTAGCTCCAGTAAGGCGCTTCCCTAAAAGTGAGCAAGATCTATGCTTAATAATGTAAGATTCAGATTTAATGGTTAATGAACTATAAATTCCGCTGGCAAGAGATGTTATGGCACCAATTGATTTAAGTAACTGAATAAAAAGGACAAAGATTTATGAATGCTTAATATCTTCCTTTCAAGAAAATGTTCGAATAAGAGGAAAAAGGCTGCCGATAAAACAAGGATGCTGCATAAAATTAAAATGCTTAGTAGAAAATATTGAAGAATTGTATGCCGATGCAATGGCATATGTTCGTTGTACAAGAGAATCGGTGATTTTAATGGAATTGTACAATAGCAAGTAACACAGTGAGGTAATTAAGGCGTATGCCGATGCAATGGCACACGTCTACACATACACAATAAAATCAGTTACAATTCAATAAATGCATATACATATATATATGTGGGTGGGGAAGGATGCACTTCATGAAATGATTTATATTATTCCGGCTTTTATAATGGATAATGTCAAGATCTTGTCGTTATTAAGAATATACTTTCGTCTAAATAAACAATGAGATTGTAAAATATTATTAATCTGAAACCTTAGTAACTTGATTGTTTAATATAGAATAGTCTTTACGGGTAATGGTAATAGCAGAACGCAGTATATTTTATATGTGCAAGTGCAGGTTACAGTGGAAACAGTGGGAATATTATATCAAGTACATAATTATACATGAAATTATAAAGGCATATAAATGTCTTATAACTAAAATAGCTAATGAGAGAGATAGATAGAAGGCTAACATGAAGGAACGTCTCTGTGAGTCCTTGTTACGAGATAATTGTAATTTTTATTTTTATTCAATGTCTATTAACGAGGTGAAGGCCTAGGAGGTTGGAGTAAGCAGATTTTCAAAGCAGAGTCTCCGGCGTAAGGAATCCGCCTGGAGACGATGTCAGAGTGGTGGGATGCCACTGCTGATAAGGATTCTGACTATACCAATACGGCTCTGTGCTTGGCACCGATGCCGTGCGCGCGTAACCCTGTGCTTAGCACCGATGTCATGCGCCCGCAAGGAGGAATGGAAAGGGAATAATAAGTGTGTGAGCGTAGTTCACTGCGTTGACAGACACTGGGGTTTCGTAATCACGATTTAGAAACAGAAGAATCTGAAGATTGTCTCTCTCTCTCTCTCTTTATATATATACTAGCTTGTATAGCGTATCCTAAGGAAATCGGAACGAAATTCTAAGAGCGATTTGACAAACTAAACGTAGATAATACACTATTCGGATTATAATGAATGGTCCTTATGTAAGGCAGTTACGAACCGACATGAACGAAAATTTCAGCGTGACGCTATGGTATCTGTTAAATAATTCGACTTGGCGTATGGTGAAACGTCACTGGTTCACTCGCGTAACAATGTTCCTAAGGCTTAGATCGCGATTGTATTTCACTTGCGCGAAACGCGGTGTATGTGAGTGTTGTGCATTAAAATATTATATACTTACTATTTATTTCAATAGCTCAAACTTTTGCAGAGAAATCTCAAAGAACAGGCTTTTTTTATTCCAGAATACTCTCAGTACTGTTGGGACCACTCTAGCCACGGCACAACTCGAGCGGGGAGTCGACTTATCCGCACACTTGGAGTATTATAAAACACCGTGGATGTTCTGGCAAGTTTCCTAAGAAATCTTCCAGATTTTGAATAGCACAAGGCAAAGGCTCTGAAGGAGCGTAGGAAGAGGCTCTTATGCGAGACGACCGTTGTCCGTGGTGGCACGGTCGCTCAGAGACACTTTTCCTCTTTGCGTCAAATTAACAAAGATGTCTTGGAGGCTCTCCTAAGAGGCACGTCTGTACTGTATGAACTTCCGATGTCGACTCTACGGTGGGAGCTGCTCCCGGGGCCTCGTTCGGTCCGGACAATGGAACTCAAGAGTGGGGTAGGCTATATGGTAGGAGTAATGGGATTATACGAGAGGGATCCAGAGTAGGAGCGTTCAAGGTTTTTCAGAGTGGGACTGAGTGGCGTGATGCTGACGGGGCATCGAGACATCTCGGCGCGCCGCCGGATGTGATAAGGAGCGTGGTCAACAGGATGCCCTATGTTACCTGATATGGGCTCGGGTTACTCGGGGATTCCAGAGCACCTTCGGTGGCCCGGCTGCGTGCGTGCCTTATCTTTGAGACTTCCTGTCGCCAGTCTGACTTATTAATTTATATGTGCGCGTAATTATTTATGCCTTATAATATTATAATTTAATAAAAAGAAATGGTTAATATTATATATGTGTGGTTCTTAAGGTTATAATATACGCCTAATTTAGTATTATATGAATAGTGTAATAGAAAGTTATAATGTTAATTAGTTATGATTTTTATAAAGACAATATGCATGTGTTATAATAAAAGAGATATTTGTTATTAATGTTTAAATGTGGTTATTAAGAATTATTATAAGAAATGCATATTGTTAACAGTGGGTTTTAGAGTGTAGAGATTTATAATATTGTTAACTGGAAAATTAGGATTTCTTATTACAGGGATCCTTATTATTACTGTTGTTAAATTAATGTTTCTCGGCAAGGCTGAGTTCTACCATAGGGCTCTCTACTTACGTATGTCGGTAAGATAGATCCCTTGGGTAGGTTTCGTTATTATTGGCGTCGGTAATTAATTAACAATTGTTATAAACGGTTCTTATGTATAAATTACCGACTTTTAGACCTTATAGAAGCTTATGGTAATAGAAGATTCAATGAACAATTAATTTTTATTATTAGTGATGAGTTCAAGCCGTTGTACTGTACGAACGAATTTAAAAGAGTGCAATATTTAAGAGGAGCTTGAACGTGGACAGAAGGCTTAAATTAAATTAAATAAAGTATTTAAACGTGACCAAGGCAAAAATGGTGGATTTCCAAGCTAAATAGGGTATTTAAACGACCCCTGAACTTAAATAAATGAGGTTTATTAAATTTTAAGTAAAAATTACCAAATTTTGAGAATGTACTGTCAGAAGGATTCTCTGTTTGTGGGCAAGAATTAATTGTTTTCGTTTGGCATTATTTCCTTTTGTAATTAATATTCTGAGGTTTTGACATTTGCTTATGTTTCACTAAAATGTTCTCTATGTACGTAGGTGTTAAAAATATTTTAAATTGACTTTTCTTAATTTTCACGGAAGGTACGCATTACTGATGTCCCAATAGTCCCTGCGTATGAATTTTAGAATTTTCTGAAGTCTACTGGTAAGTAACATTGTTGGTTTCTTATTAATTGTTAATGTTTTTCAAAATGTTAATATGGTCGTTAAATAGAGGTCTTTTAATGCTATTGTTAGCAATTAAGATTTTTCTTCTAGGCCTTATAGTTACTGAGAAAAACATGCCTTTTCCTGATTGGTCGAGACATTCAAATAGCCATAACTTCTAAACTATCGATTTTACAGAAATTTTATTAGGACATAATTTGTAATACTTTGAAGGAGCCTTAAATCGCACCGCGCGATTTTCTAAAATTATTATTATTTTAAAAGATATGAACTTTTATCGATAAATTTTAATAGTAACAATTACCCTCTATGGTTGAATCTACCTATATGTCTCGCTGGCCTTTTAATGTAGAGGCGAAAAAATGATATGGTGGAGAGAACGTCGCAGGACGTTACACCTCCCCCCCTTTTAAGAGCAAACTTCCGAAACTTTTGTTAGGAATTTGATCCGTGAACGACTACCTGGTTTAGGCGTTCGTTGAGTTCTCTGTAGGCGATGGATGTGTGCGGTCCCTCTTCGATGAGGTGATGTGGAGGTGCGGCTGGTCTAGGTGTTGACCTTGGAAGTGGTTGTGGCTGTTGCTCGACTGGGGTGGGTTGTTGAAGTGGTATGTTAGTTGAAGAATCGACTGTTGCTTTGTTGGCACGTCTAGGTGGCCGATGAGCCAGGTGCAGCAGGAGGTGAGTCAAGGAGCTCCATAAGGCTCCTAAAAGGTGAAGGCTGCATCCGTACGCCGTATGAAGGGCGTATCCATGGAGGGCAGTATCGATGAGTAATTTTATTATGCGGATGATGATGAAGATGCCAAATACTCCTGCGGTTGCAGAGCCAAAAGCGACGAATCCTTCCCAGATTTTTGAGGCAGTACTTTCAGCAATTTTGTTAAGATCTTCCTCGTTCAGTAGATTATACAACGAGGCGGATCCGTCCCCTGTAGTGTGACCGGTAATTCCTCTAGCGACAGAATTCAAGAGGGCAGGCTTTTCGGCGGGGAACATGATGTGGTCCCTCAGCTTGTCGATGTCCTGTTGCGAGTAAATACCGCTTACTGCTAGAGGTCCTGGTGTTAAATATTTCCAAAGATATNCGGTCTCAGTCGCAGTGCACGCAATACGGCGCTTTATGCTCCGCGGCCGCGCGATCGCACTCGTTCTCGCGGACTCGCATCTTCTTCCATAGGTTGGCGTCGCGACACGCGGTTGCGAGTGGCTTTGTCGCGAGAGAGCGCCAATTCGCGCGATCGTATTCCACCGCGAGCGACACGGGACAGGAACAGCCCGTGACTCGCCAATTGCTCACGCCGTTGGTGAGATCTCGCGTGTACACGGAACATCCCGTGTTCGCGGCTGCGTGCTCGACGACCACGCGCGCCAGATACCACAATCCGACGCCGGCCGAGATCAACGAGACGCCCAGATATAGAATCATATTAGTTCGCGACGTTTTGCTGAGAAGCGCGTTGGCTCGATTTAGAGTCGTCGGATCGGAGCGAATCACGCGCTCCAGTGTCTCGACGCTCTCGATTCGCTCGGTTCGCGCGACAAGGTTTCGCTCGATCAGCGTTTCGCGATGGCGCGTCAGGTACTCGCGCGATGAGTGATATTTGTGTCGGGAAAATGAATCGACGCCACTTCGTCCAGATGTCGGAAGAAGGAGCTTCGAACGGCGGGTGACAACGCGGCGCCGGTCGCCGTCTCGAACGCCTTGACCGATTTGGCGGTGCGCAGCATCGCCATGAACTCGCGGGCTTCCACGCGACCGCCGAGCATCACCAGTTCCACCCCGTTTTCGGCGACTCGTTCAGTCGTTGACAGCGACGAGAAGCGCGCGGCGAGGGATCGCACGCGCTTTCCCAGTGTCGACAGCGTGATGTTCCAATGAGTAACCTTCACCGCGAAGGAAACGCCCACCGCGTGAAACGCGCGAGTCGCGTTCGCTATGAAATGGCGCAGAGCCGTACCTACGCATGACATGATGCTCTCAACGCACCATACGGATACGGATTGGGAGAAGGTCGAGAGAACGAGCGGACGATCGAACGACGAAACAGTGTCACGTTTTTTCCTCTCTCTTTATTCCCATTTGTCGTACACGCGCACACTCCGGTCTCGAATTTTTTCGCCAGTAGCGCATTTATCAATCCGAAACGCCGATGTCGCCGGTTCCTCTACCACGGACGATTCGTCGGTCGCGACGGACGTCGCCATCGGTCGTTTTCGTTCTCGTCCGATGTCGAGAATTGAGGGTCGCTGCGTTTCTCGGGGTCTCGCTCTTCGAAACGATCATCCTCGAGATGCGGATATTCGGTCGATTGAATCGCGATGTCCTCGGTAAGCGATGCGATCGTCGCGTCTTCGAGCCACGATGACGTCTGGGCTCGGGAGCGCGACGCGTCTTCGCACGACGCGAGCACGTAATCGCCCGTCGTCGTCGCGGCGACGCGAGGTCGCGACCGTTGACATGACTCGCGATCGCCTCCCGAGACAACGCTCGCGTCGTCCACGATCATCGCGACGCGTCATCGTCAAGCGGACGACGATTCTCGCTTCCCTCGAGGACGATTCGCGACCGCGCGAGATTCCTTTTTCTCCGTGGAGATGATCGCCTGTTCGAGAAGGCGCGACAGCAAGACGGTGTCGTCGGTGTCGTCGTTCTCGCCCGGTGGCTTCGTCGCGACGTCGACCTCAGTGGCGTCGATCGCGTCGTCGCGAGGAGCGACCTCGACGCGAGTCATCGCGGCGCCGATCGCGATCGACCCGGTCACGCGCGTCTCGCGTTCCGGCGACGCGGGATTGCGACGATCGCAGTCGTCGGTCGATGAGACTCGCGACTCGATATCGGCGACGACGTAGTCGACGGACGGTCGTCGCGACGACGCGATCGTCAACGCGTCCGCGTCGCGTTCGTTCGCGACGCTGTCGAATCAAAGTTTGTCGACGGTTGGAGGAGCGATCGACATCGTCGCGCGTCCCGCCGCGACCGTCGTTCGCGACGCCATCGTCATTGCGTTCAGTTCTCGCGTCGAACGAACGCGCGGCGACTCGCTCGCCTCGCTCGTCGTTCACGGCGATTGCGGCTCGATTCTCGCTCGCGCCGGAATCGCCGCGACGATGGAACGAACGCGTTGGCGCATTCGCGGTGTCGTCGACCGCTCTCTTTCTTTTGACGAACATGTCCACGTACGTGTTGACGGCGTCCATATCATTCTACTCGTACACCGGCGCGTCTCTGAACAGTCGCGAGTCATTACCCACATATTCGCGCAGCGCCTCCAGCACGACCGAGCGCATCAGGCGAAAGTACGGGTTCTCGCAGGAGTCACCGCTCGCACTCGCGTCGTACGTTTCGCAATTCCGTCGAATGTCGTTGAACACGTCCTCTATAGTGATGTAAACGGCGCGCACTCCTCTGTCCAGCGGAACGAGTTTGGACGCGGTGGACGCCATTACGCCGGTGCCCAATTGAACGGCGTACCGGTAGAACGTCAGTCGCGTCAACAACTGCACGAACATATTGAACACCATGTTCATTTCGCAGCACGCGATCACTGTCGCGCAGCAGCGTTTTGTACATGTCACGCAGTACCGCGAATATGCGTTTGTCGTGACATCGCAGCATATCGATCGATGCCGTTTGTACGTAGCGCACAGCGTCCATGATCGGCGATCTATCGCTGGCGTACGGATTAGTCGCCCGAAATGCGGCGGTCGCCGCATCGATCAGCGACGACGATCGTGGCGGGGTGTTCTCTCTCGTTCGTTCGGACTCCGAAACACCCTTCTCGTGCGCATCGTCGCGAGCAATGGCTTCCGCGACGCCGCATTCGTCGTTGTCTCGCGGCAGTGGAAAGGTTCGCGGTGTCAGATTGTGCAGGTGTTCCACGATGTTTCGCTTCGCCGCGCACGAACGGGGTGTGCTGAACTCTAACGTAGCGGCGCGAAATCACGCGGTCGGAATAATACGCTCCTGTATTAAGAGAACGAGGTTGGCGAAAAAAGAGCATGGTGGAATCGAACGCGTCGTCTTCGTCGTCATCGTCGTCTCTCTTCAACGCGGACGAATCGTCGCGGGCGACTCGTCGTCGCGATGAGCGTAGTTATCGCGAGTACTCTCGAAGCGCCAAGGGCGTTGCTCGCGATCATGAAATCCCAATGACGACGTCGCTCCTCGTCGAGAACGCCGTCGTCAAACCGATGTTTCGAGCGACGACCAGAAATGGCGTTTGTGGTGGCGCGTATTGCATGTTGCGATTCTCGTCGCGATCGGCTACGTCGTCGTGTACAGCATCACGCAGGCCTCTTGCAGGTACAGTGATACCTGCCGTTTTGAACGAGGAGTTCGCCAAACGACCGTTCATGCACGATATCCGGTACTTCGTGGTGTCCGCGGAGAAGCAGACATCGTTGACGACGACGACAGAGCGGGATGAACGTCGCGAACGTCGTTTCTCCGCGGAAACCGTTGCTCCAGACGCGTAAAGTACAACACCGCGACTTTCGCCGATTCGACGAAATGCAGCAGTTGTTTGTAATCGATTCCTCGAGACAATGGCGATTCGTCGAGCGGCTCGTACGAGATCGAACGACCGTCAGAGACGAATCTGGCGATCGCGTTGTCGAGAACGTTCATCGTTGCGCGCTACAGAGCCGACGAAACGGAAGACTGACGAGGAGTGCGCGCCGAGACAACGGAAGAAAGAATTCTCACGAGCATTGTTTTCCGTCGGATCGTTGGAGGCACCGACGATCTGTGTTTCTTTTTCTTCTGTACGGTCGAATGAATGAGAAATAAATTCGACGTCGCTGTCGTTTCGTCACTGAGCCGAATTGTTTGATTCGCCGGAAACCAGCACCGTCCTGTTCAATCCCGTGTTCTCGCGGTTCACCTTCGAGGTGATGCAGAATCCATCCTGACAGTTTTGACTCTTGTCGTACTGTACCAACGTTCTCTTGCACACGTCGGTGTACAGCATCGGCATTGTCGCCATCGCGCCAACGGTCGACAGATTCTCGGTCCTGGTGGTACCGTGGGGGCATAGGTTGTCGCTGTACGCGAAATGTCCGCTCATCCATACGCCGTAGGTAGCCGGTGCCGAGTGAAATCGATTGTCCTCCATACGACTGTACGATTCGGATAACAAGCGAACGATCATTTGCGTGAGAGTGGTGCACTTGGACACCGGGACGCCTTGCATCTCGCGAGTACGATCAGACACGTGAAACACGTACAGCTCGGTCAGAGTTTGTCGAAGTATCTAACTGTAGTACTCGTTCCACACGTTCCAATGCATGATCAATTGATTGTCGAACAACTGATCGTCTCACGACGATCGCAGCGGTTGTGCAAAGCTCGAGTGAATCGTGATCAACTGGTGTAAAAATTTCACGTGCATCGAGTAGATCTTCTCCCAATTGGGCGTGTTGATCGACACCAGATATCGTTTCAAATTCGACAGATTGATGTCGCGCACGGTGGGTTCGCGCTCGAACAATTCGAAGGACGGGAAACACGCGGTCATGCGATCGTCGACCAGTCTGAGATCCACCACGTAGCAGTAACTCTCAGCCAAACGACGGCTTCACCCTTCGCGTTCAACGTGTAAATCGCGTCGTTGAGGAACGTCAGATTGAAGATGGCTCGCAGATGAAACGCGCAGAAACCGTTCATCACGGCCGTCGAGCCATGACAGAGGCGCGAACAAGCAACAGCCGCGTCCGGTTCTCGCCGCGTTCTTCTTGCACAGATCTACGTCCGACCAAACGAGCGGTAACTTGCGACTCAGCCACATCGGCGAGACGAACTCGTCGGCCTTCGCGAGTCCGTCCTGCAGCTTCGACGGTTGCGCGGAAGAGTGAGACGCTTCGGCGTCGTTGTCCGCCGGTGACATGTCCACGTCGTCCATTGCTTCGGACGCCTCGTGCTCCAGCCGAGATTCGTCGAAGCGCACCTGGACACGATCGCGCTTGCGTTCGCGTTCGGTCATCGTGTCCGCTCGATGCGCGTATCTGTTCTCTATGTCCGATCGGTGTGGCGTCAGAGACGACTCAACTCCTTACTGTGTACCGACGCACCGGCGAGACAATTCGTCGCGTCGTTCGTTATGAACGGGACGGCGCGTGTCTCTCGTCCAAACGATCGGGCGTGCCGCCGTTGTTGCTGTCGCCACTGGATCCCGCGGTGCCACCGGTTGTTCCTCGTCCCGATCTTAACTTGTTGGCTGAGAACCAGGGATGAAAAAACAACGTGATAGATTACACGCAGATCGTCGAATGCGCCGTGCGTGTGTGTGTGTCGCGACTACGATCGGTAGGAATACGAAGCAGTAGCGGCGGCGGCGGTACCGCCGTCACCGTTCGAACTACCGCACATTCCGTTTCGACTGCCGTTACTGCCGCCGCTGCTATTATCGCTATTGCCGAAGCTGTTGCCACTATTGTTGCTCATCTAGAAGTCTATCAGCACGATCAGCACCACCACTATGACGAAAATGATAGCCATATTCTTCCATTCGTGAGACGGCATTCTTCGCGAGGACTCGATCGTTTTACGTGGTGATGCGAGAGAGAGATAACGTTATCGCGTGCGCTCTCCGACCTCTCCTATAGGATCTCGAAACGAACACGCGCGTTCGCGAAAGCTCTCGGTAACTATAAAATGAACTCGTTCGATGCGCATCCAGTCGCGATCGTCGGTGACTCGAGCGATCTCTGCTCGGGAACGATACACGCCACGACGACCAAACGCTTTTCATCGCTCAGTCTCGCGAATCGAGAATCGCTCAGTGTGTTCGCCGCATTAACGACCGCGTCGACGAGCTATACTTCTCCGTGACGATCGCCGATACCATGAGCAACGACGAGAATTAGACGAATGTGACAATGGGCGCGATCCGGATAACCGACGCGTAGGATTCAAACGCTCGAAACCGCGTGAACGCGGCCGATCGCGCGGCCGTTGTCGCTATCTCAAAATTGCGCGGGGGTTACGCGGTACGAAGATCGGTCGGGCGATCGAAGAAACGTCGTTCGCGAAACGACGAGGATGACGACGAGTGCGAGGAGGAACGTCCCGGCGACGATAAGAAACGCAGAACCCCGAAAGCGAGACGAGTTCGTCACGGTGCGACGTCGGTGACATCGTTCCTCGACGACGAGGCGTCGGAGCGCGAGGAGGATTCTCGCGCTTCGTCGAAAGTGAGCCGCTATACTCGCGCTCGCGGTGACAGCGGTAGCTGCGACAACGGCGAAGAAGTCAGCAGCGTCGACGACCCTCGCGACCACGTCGCAGCGTCGAGCCGACGAACGGATGATCGTTCGAAGAGCATCGAACTACCGGGATCAAGATCGAGGAGAACGACGCGATCGACAATATGGACGATTTGTGGAACAAAGTGGCCGATATCGCGCCGGACGACACGATGTCCTCGCGTTGAACGATATGTATCTGAAAGGCAAACGAACGCACTCTGTCGAGATGGACGAAAAACGTTCGGTGTACGTCCTGCTGTCTCGACTGGACGACGACAAGTGCGCCGAACGATTCGGCGCGACGAACTCTGCCAACGGAGATACGGTGCGACGGGCGCTTGACGACGCGCTGTGGGACTTGTGGCGTCTGGGACGAATCGCCCGAAGAACAGCGATCGATTTGAACATCTCGAATCAGGAGCTCGACGATCTGGCCGATAGGTTCGCCGCCCGAGCGTCGGCCTCATCGTCGGACGACGACGCCTGCGAGAGATCGCTCCGATTGACCGAGGACGACGCGTACTGCGAGGACATCCACGACACGAATCGTCGCATCGCTTCGCTGATCGGCGATTTGGATCATGCTCTGTAGGGATTTCTCATTCGGTCGGGTCGATCGATCAGATGCAAATTCAGCGTCGATCTGAACGGGGAGCAGTTCGCGGCGTTGAACTTTGCGCGAGATCAGTTGAGATACAACGAGTACGCGATGACGCGCACGAGGTACGTTCGGTTCGGCGGCGGTACGGTGTACGTCAACGGCTTCTACCTGATATCGTTGGTGCAGTGCAACCATCGAAATCTCAGGTATCCCGCGTACGAGAGTCGCTTCGGCCATTTGACGGAGATCGTGCGAAAGAAGATATTTCGCGAGCGACCGTTGCCCGCGCAGGTGCGCATTTACGTCAATCTGACCAGTCTACAATCGTGCTCCGATTTCGATGTGCTGAGACCTTTGTCGAGCGCCGCGCTGGAGTCGATGCGTCGCGAGGACAGTGTCATCTGCGAAGCGATAGGCGGCATGGGAGGGGCGTCGAAAAAGACCACCGGCGGCAGCAGCAGTAAGGGAACCGCCGATCCTGGAGGTGTGCTCGGACTCGTGCAGATGGCCAATATAAAGTACGACGCGGAAGTACGTATCGCGGATAAGAATGATTTTCAGGGGGAACGAGGATCGCTGGATGTCACTAGACACCGAATGTTGGTCGCTCGTGGTCGCTAAATTTGCGAGCATTGTGGGATAAGGATGACCGTGCGTGGTACGAGTAGCGTGGTGCGAGTAACGTGTTCGCAGAGTTTTGTCGGAATTTGTTAAACACGACGCGTACGATACGAAGCGCGCGTTCGCGTTTTTTGATAATAAAGGTGCTACTGCAAGAAACGAAGCGAGAAACAATCGTTGTTAACATTTACAGGTTGCGTGAAAAGTTCCTGGGGCGCGATGTACCTAAGATGTATAAATTGTATCGTCGATCAATAGTAAATACAAATATGCGCATAGATGAAATGTGAGTTTCTTTAATCCCTGTTATCCGTCGTGCAACAAACGCGCCAGATGTTTCACGAGGAGCGTGAACGCTAATGAAATCTAGTGGTAGACAACAAACGCAATCGCGTCGATCGCACCACGCGTAGCGTTCATTTCATGTCTTATCGATAACATAATCGTTCGTATTTTTTCAGCCACATAAATAACGATGTTATCTCATGAAAAAAACAACTCTTAGATCAATCGACTGTCTAGTGTCGATTGATAGGAGAACGTGGCTCGTTCGCTGTTTCGCGTATCGCTGTTGTTCCACGACTGGTTCACGATCAGAAACGTAAGAAACCATCCAGAAACGACCGTTCGTAACGAGTTTGCGTTTGTTCGATACCGCGTTTTTAATCCTCTCGGAGAAGCACGCTCCGTTCGTGGCGTCGAGTCATTTAGTTCAAACGGAGATCTAGCGTTGCTGTCGAACGCTCGGCGATGGTTCGTTCTGTAACGATCATGTTGCCGGTGGTCGATGAAACGAGAGGGGCGATTACACGACAGCGATTTCGCGTGAGAAAATATCCGTATTGCGCGCCTTGCTACGTGCTCGATTTGCTTCGACGTACGTTGAGGACCTTCGTCAACGCGCGTTGTCATTTACGGTCTTTTCCGCGCGCCGTGTCGTTGGCGAATCACGTTATGAACGCGATCGCGAACATCGCGACGAACGATGGCGAGGAATACTGCTGCGACGATCACAGCGATCAACACTATCCCTGGCTGTCTCGCCAATTCATCCAGATAAGGACGAATGTCAACAACAAGGACGATCTCGGTGACTATGCCGAGAAGGAAGAGTCGTTATCATCGAGCGAGAGCGACGATGACGATTTTGTTCGCTAGGAGGATCGCGTGAGGTACGATCTGTCGAGATTGTTGTACTCCGTTTTCCACAATCAATCGTCCGATCGCAAGACGTGTATCAATTGTAGATTCGACTGGATGACGATCGCTTCCGAAATTTCGACTCGACACTAGCGCGACGTCGTGTATTGGATATTGCGCATTTTACCGATTTTGTGCGAGTAGTACGAGATCACTGTGATATCGCGGCGCGATATTCATTCGAGCGCGATTCGTTACAAAATTGCACGGGGTTGGATGCGACGCGACGTGTGCGTGCGTTGCGATCTGTCGCGTGTAACGAAACAAATTATTCCCGAATTGGTCGTTGCCATTCGACGATGGCGTGTTCGACGAAACGACTCGTCGGAGCGCATAAGCGCAACGAGAGAGTTGTTTCACCTATGCCATTGATCGTCAAACGACGCATACTAGATGGCATTGTAACGTCTCGCGTCTCCCTAGGGATCGTGATCCGCCTGCTCTCTATTTATTTAGGCCTACCTGCTTACATCGGCACTGCCTGGGATGCCGAGAGCTTTTCCGGACAGATGGTGAAAGGGGGAAATATGGTGATTATAGGTGATATAAAGATTATGGCTATTGATAGGAATAGAGACTTAAACAATTGTTTATTTAACAATGAGACAATATGATAGCTAAAAGTGTAATACAAATGAGTGATAATACTTATAATTATATAATTAATGAATACAAATGTGGTTTACATTATATAGCTGCTGGTAATGAGTTACAATGAAGTGTTGAGAGAATGTACAGTTATCCTGCCCAGTGGAAGTAATGAAGATGGTAAGGTAATTTGCGAGGGGTTTCAGTGAGAGAATAGGACTCCAGTTGGTAAATGTAGGTGGCTGTCTTGTTGTTGAAGGTGTCGTCCTGTGTTAAATCTATCAATTCTATGTCTAGAGTTTCTGTCGTCGAACGCTGTTTAACGCCGAGGGTTGCGCGTGTGAGCCCTGGAAGAGCTTGGTAAAGAATGCGAATCCGGAATAAAGTGTCTTTGTGTGGAGTGTAATGGACGTGGAGCGTATTTAAATGTGCTTATAAGTCTGTTTTGTAATAAAAACTTGATGTACGATGGAGAAACTATATCGTGCCCCGTGATATCTTGTATTATACGGGGTTTGGTGGGGTCCATGTGTTGAGACAACAGGGCCGCTCGTCTGCAAGCTTCCTTACGTAGCTGCCTTGCCTTCTGTTTAACGCCCCCGCGATGTTTATTTGGCATCTAACGGATTGAGTTTAAGAATAACATTTTTGGTCGGACAAGTTAAAATAGCAATTGATAAAATTAATTATTGAGTGGAAAGGACTCTTGTGACTTTAGTTATTCGTTGCCAGAGTACTATAAAAGTACTAATAATTAATGCTTACTACCAATGCTTTGGCAGGGTTAGGTTATGCGGGTTGAGGGGGAAGGATAATTGAGGTGGGTGGCGGCTGTCAGCTGCGCTCCTGAGATTGAAGGATGGTAAGCACTGTACAGGTTATTAATTCACAAGTTAAATTTCCTGATCTTGATGGAAAAGGGGTGGTCGTATGAGTTGGACGGGATGGATAGGATGCTTGAGCCGAGAAGCACCCGTAAGGCGCTCCTTAGTCTGGACAAGGATAGAGGCGGGTAGCACCAGTAAGGCGCTTCCCTAAAGGTGGGCAAGATCTATGCTTAATAATGTAAGATTCAGATTTAATGGTTAATGAACTATAAATTCCTCTGGCAAGAGGTGTTATGGCACCAATTGATTTAAGTAACTGAATAAAAAGGACAAAGATTTATGAATGCTTAATATCTTCCTTTCAAGAAAATGCTCGAATAAGAGGAAAAAGGCTGCCGATAAAACAAGGATGCTGCATAAAATTAAAATGCTTAGTAGAAAATATTGAAGGATTGTATGCCGATGCAATGGCATATGTTCGTTGTACAAGAGAATCGGTGACTTTAATGGAATTATACAATAGCAAGTAATACAGTGAGGTAATTAAGGCGTATGCCGATGCAATGGTACACGTCTACACATACACAATAAAATCAATTACAGTACAATAAATGCGTATACATATATATATGTGGGTGGGGAAGGATGCACTTCATGAAATGATTTATGTTATTCCAGCTTTTATAATGGATAATGTCAAGATCTTGTCGTTGTTAAGAATATACTTTCGTCTAAATAAACAATGAGATTGTAAAAGTATTATTAATCTGAAACCTTTGTAACTTAATTGTTTAAGTTAAGTTAATTGTTTAAGTTAAAGAATAGTCTTTATGGATAATGATAATAGCAGAACGCGGTATATTTTATATGTGCAAGTGCAGGTTACAGTGGAAACAGTGGGAATATTATATCAAGTACATAATTATACATGAAATTATAAAGGCATATAAATGTCTTATAACTAAAATAGCTAATGAGAGAGATAGATAGAAGGAACGTTTTTGTGAGTCCTTGTTACGAGATAATTGTAATTTTTATTTTATTCAATGTCTATTAACGAGGTGAAGGCCTAGGAGGTGGGAGTAAGCAGATTTTCAAAGCAGAGTCTCCGGCGTAAGGAGTTCGCCTGGAGACGATGTCAGAGTGGTGGGATGCCACTGCTGATAAGGATTCTGACTATACCAATACGGCTCTGAGCTTGGCACCGATGCCGTGCGCGCGTGACCCTGTGCTTGGCACCATTGTCATGCGCCCGCAAGGAAGAATGGAAAGGGAATAATAAGTGTGTGAGCGTAGTTCACTGCGTTGACAGATACTGGGGTTTCGTAATCACGATTTAGAAAAAGAAGAATCTTAAGATTGTCTCTCGCTCTCTCTCTTTATATATATCCTAGCTTGTATAGCGTATCTTAAGGAAATCGGAACGAAATTCTAAGAACGGTTTGACAAACTAAACGTAGATAATACACTATTCGGATTATAATGAATGATCCTTATGTAGGGCAGTTACGAACCGACATGAACGAAAATTTCAGCGTGACGCTATTGTATCTGTTAAATAATTCGACTTGGTGTATGATGAAACGTCACTGGTTCACTCGCGTAACAATGTTCCTAAGGCTTAGATCGCGATTTTATTTCACTTGCGCGAAACGCGGTGTATGTGAGTGTTGTGCATTAAAATATTATATACTTACTATTTATTTCAGTAGCTCAGATTTTTGCAGAGAAATCTCAAAGAACAGGCTTTTTTATTCCAGAATACTCTCAATACTGTTGGGACGGTACTCTAGCCACGGCACAACTCGAGCGGGGAGTCGACTTATCCGCACACTTTGAGTATTATAAAACCCCGTGGATGTTCTGGCAAGGTTCCTAAGAAATCGTCCAGATTTTGAATAGCACAAGACAAAGGCTCTGAAGGAGCGTAGGAAGAGGCTCTTATGCGAGAAGACCGTTGTCCGTGGTGGCACGGTCGCTCAGAGACACTTTTCCTCTTTGCGTCAAATTAGCAAAGATGTCTTGGAGGCACTCCTAATAGGCACGCCTGTACTGTATGAACTTCCGATGTCGACTCTGCGGTGGGAGCTGCTCCCGGGGCCTCGTTCGGCCCGGACAATGGAACTCAAGAGTGGGGTAGGCTATATGGTAGGAGTAATGGGATTATACGAGAGGGATCCAGAGTAGGAGCGTTCAAGGTTTTTCAGAGTGGGACTGAATGGCGTGATGCTGACGGGGCGTCGAGACATCTCGGCGCGCCGCCGGATGTGATAAGGAGCGTGGTCAACAGGATGCCCTATGTTACCTGATATGGGCTCGGGTTACTCGGGGATTCCAGAGCACCCTCGGTGGCCCGGCTGCGTGCGTGCCTTATCTTTGAGACTTCCTGTCGCCAGTCTGACTTATTAATTTATATGTGCGCGTAATTATTTATGCCTTATAATATTATAATATTATAATAAAAAAATGGTTAATATTATATATGTGTGGTTCTTAAGGTTATAATATACGCCTAATTTAGTATTATATGAATAGTGTAATAGAAAGTTATAATGTTAATTAGTTATGATTTTTATAAAGACAATATGCATGTGTTATAATAAAAGAGATATTTGTTATTAATGTTTAAATTGTCGTTATTAAGAATTATTATAAGAAATGCATATTGTTAACAGTGGGTTTTAGAGTGTAGAGATTTATAATATTGTTAACTGGAAAAATAGGATTCCTTATTACAGGGATCCTTATTATTACTGTTGTTAAATTAATGTTTCTCGGCAAGGCTGAGTTCTACCATAGGGCTCTCTACTTACGTATGTCGGTAAGGTAGACCCCTTGGGTATGTTTCGTTATTATTGGCGTCGGTAATTAATTAACAATTGTTATAAACGGTTCCTATGTATAAATTACCGACTTTTAGACCTTATAGAAGCTTATGGTAATAGAAGATTCGATGAACAATTAATTTTTATTATTAGTGATGAGTTCAAGCCGTTGTACTGTACGAACGAATTTAAAAGAGTGCAGTACTTAAAAGGAGCTTGAACGTGGACAGAAGGCTTAAATTAAATTAAATAAAGTATTTAAACATGACCAAGGCAGAAATGATGGATTTCCAAGCTAAATAGAGTATTTAAGCGACCCCCTGAACTTAAATAAATGAGGTTTATTAAATTTTAAGTAAGAATTACCAAATTTTGAGAATGTACTGTCAGAAGAATTCTCTGTTTGTGGGCAAGAATTAATTGTTTTCGTTTGGCATTATTTCCTTTTGTAATTAATATTCTGAGGTTTTGACATTTGCTTATGTTTCACTAAAATGTTCTCTATGTACGTAGGTGTTAAAAATATTTTAAATTGACTTTTCTTAATTTTCACGGAAGGTACGCATTACTGGCGTCCCAATAGTCCCTGCGTATGAATTTTAGAATTTTCTGGTCTATTGGTAAGTAACATTGTTGGTCTCTTATTAATTGTTAATGTTTTTCAAAATGTTAATATGGTCGTTAAATAGAGGTCTTTTAATGCTATTGTTAACAATTAAGATTTTTCTTCTAGGCCTTATAGTTACTGAGAAAAACATGCCTTTTCCTGATTGGTCGAGACATTCAAATAGCCATAACTTCTAAACTATCGATTTTACAGAAATTTTATTAGGACATAATTTGTAATACTTTGAAGGAGCCTTAAATCGCACCGCGCGATTTTCTAAAATTATTATTATTTTAAAAGATATGAACTTTTATCGATAAATTTTAATAGCAACAATTACCCTCTATGGTTGAATCTACCTATATGTCTCGCTGGCCTTTTAATGTAGAGGCGAAAAAATGATATGTTGGAGAGAACGTCGCAGGACGTTACACTCTATGTCTCTCGGTAATGTATTGTCCATTCGCGCGATCGTCTCTATATCATAGCTTACCACCGGCAGCCAGGTCAACGGATCGCTCGGCAATTGACTCTGACGTCGCTTTCTGACGCTCAGCTTCACGAGGTACTGTTGCGCGTCGGAACTGGCGGTGTTGTTTACGCGACACCACGCGTTCATCTCAAACACTCGATGTAGATCAATGCGCATGACAGCAGCAGCAGTGTCGTCGTGGTCGTCGTGGTCGTCAGCGCTACTTGGCGCATTGTCGTCTTCTTCGGTGGCCAGTTGTTGTTGCATCGCGGCGTCTTCAAAGGTCGAGTGTGCGCGAGTAACGCGCACGGTGATGCTGCGCTTGATCTCGCTGACGGCGAAAATACGACGTCAATGCCACCTCGAAGCACGTCGAGTCTATGGCGAACAGGGAATAGGCAACGCCTATTCCCTGTTCGCCTATAGCTCCGAGCGTGCGCGTTTTCTCTCAGATAACGCATCGCGATCGCCCGCGCTCGATACGAATCGAATCGAATCTCGCACAAGTCGGCATCAGCCACGGTCCACAACACGCGATCGCTGTACCGCACGAGTGCGCGTATAGTCGAACATATCACTGTAGACACCGATCGCAACCGTGCACGGCCAAACAACAGTTTAGTCGTTGTCGCAATTCGGACAGCTTGTTACGCTGCACGGCCGCGTACAGCACCGGAGCCCAAGGCGCGAACAGAGTGGAACGAGTGCACACTCGTCTCGTTATACCACCGTTGCAGGATACGTGTATTCGAGCGCGTCTATCGCCAAAACGTTACGGTATTGTCCGTTCTCGGCTTCGTACGCTGTAGCACCGGTGGTTGACGAACAATCAGGCCCCCGTTGTCGTATTCGCGCGTCGTTCACCAACAGTCTCATCAGATCGACAAAATCCGGCGTGCCGGGATAGTGAATAGTCAAAAGATACACAACACGCGCGGCCATTTTCGCTACGCTCGATTGGAGGCCACGATGAAACCTTACCTTGCCGTGATATCGTCCGCTCTGTTGCTCTGGTTTATCGCGTCGCGTCGACCTCTGTGACTGCCGCGTCTTCGTCGTCAGTGATGAGCCGTCGCGTTATATACCAATCGTTTTCGGATATCGGGGCGCACGGTTGTTCGCCGTTCTCGGAGGAAGACGCCGATCGATTACTGTCGACGATTACTGTCCGCACCGTCACTGCGTGATCGATTACGTGCTATCGCAAGGATTGCCCGATCGCACGTGGACGCGTCTCAAGCAATACGGTCTGATGGATCGCGCTGCCGTGAAAAGACTCTTACTCGGCTGCCGACATCGTTTCGCGGTGCTCAGTCCGAGCGATCCCGGTCTGCGCGAGCTATTGAATGCAGCGGAGCCGCGACGCGACGTTTATCCGCAATGGATGAGATTGATCGGGCTGCTTACGGCGAATGGAATTTGGCCGACGAATGAAACTTGTACGTGGTGAACGATCATGGCGAGGTGTATAGAGTGTCCAGTGAACGGATGCGCGCTCGTTTGTTGGTCGGTGCCTTTCGAGCGGCTCTCGTCACTTGGCTGTCGCTGTATCACGCGCCTGCCCGGACCGTCGAATCTCGCGGCTACAACGAACAACAGCGACTACCATACGACAAGGACTCGGTATTGAATGCTTACGATCGATCACCGTTGCTGCTGCAGGAGTGGACTTCCGCTATGATGTCATCGTCGGTCGACAATCGCAACGAAACGGAAGAGTATTACGCGCTGTCGGTGTCGACGAAGCGGCAGCGGCGAGGAACGACGCTCGATCTGGACATTGGTGTATCGATGGATGTGCCGTTCGGTGTGTACGCGATAGAATCGCCGACTGGACAATCTGTACGTCTGAGCGCACAAGTGACGTGGTACCAGAGGATCGACGAGGTGACGACAACGGACTCTACGTTGAGACGAGTGATCGAGGACGATCTGCGCACGCGTCGCGGCTCGTTCATTGAGCCTTGCGCCTTTGATCCGTCTCTGTTCGAGACCGCGCGATCGAAATTCTTCGATCGAGTCGATCTGCGCCGTCCGTCCAATCGCGCGTATTCGTTGCGAGCAGTGGTGCTGAACGAATTGGCCAGCTACTTTGGCTTCGGGAACGAATCGCGTGGACAGATACTCGGTTATGATCGTGTGTATCCTTTTCGCTCGATCGAGGCGGCGGACGACGATGATCGTGTCGCGAATGGCGCAAAATTTCCATCGTACACCGGCCTGAGCGCCGCGTTTCGCGTTCTCCTGCACGAGATGTTTGGTCTGTTGAATTCGTGGCGGCTCGTGCCGTATCTCGCAGCGTGGACTCTCGCTCAGATGGAACTCACGACCGACGTACGGTGTCGTTCCGTGAATCGCATGCTGCGCGAATTGTCGACGTTGCGCGAATTGATCGAGACCTTCCCGAAGCACGTCACAAAGTAACATTGTGTAATGTGCGATTGAGTTTTATTACAATAGTGCGCACTCGGGAGATCTTCCGATCAGAGAGACGTAGCGTCGACCGACGCTCCGGCATCGGTCGACGATAGAGCTACAGTTGACGCGAGAGCGACCGCCGTGGCGTTCGCGACGACTGACTGTTTATCATCATTGAGTCGTCGAGACGATCGCTCTCCGTCGTCCGTGACGCACAAACTGCCGATTCGCGGCAAAAGATTCAACATGGTTTTCATGGCGGCGCTCATAAGTATCTGCGACACAAAGAACAGATACAGCGCCGTAATTGCTCGTATCGTCCATCCGCCGCCGCCGCCGTCTTGAGGGTGCATCTGTTTGTTTCTCGCTGTTGAGATGCATACTTGTTCGCGGCGCGACACATTACGCGCGTTCTTAATCGATCGCTGTTGATCGCTCAGTGGTGAATTTGGCTCATTTCTTATAGCGCAATAGAATTCAGGGCGGCGCGTCTTTCGACAATACGTTTTCTTTTTTTCCCGAATCGATTGTGCGATTAGTCACGTGTGCACGACAAGAGTGCCGTCGCGAGATCGAAAGGAATGGCGGCGATCAAGATGTCTGGCTGTGACAAGCGCGTTGATTGTCGCGTGTATATTGTGCGGCTTCGCGTCAACGACGAGCCCCGTCGAGCGACAACAGGATGACTCGTTCGTCGTGAGCCGGAGCTCGGATCGCGAAAAGTATACCGTGGCCGACGGCGTCGCCGAGGAGCAACAGGGCATCGAGAATTCGCCGCGATCAAACTGACACTTGTCCCGAGGTCTCTGGCGATATCTGAAGCGGCACGGCGTGACCCGACGCTCGGGCGTGGAGAAGCTGTTGCTCGAGTGTTCGCATCGATACGTCGTGCTTTCGCCGAATGATTCGTTCACGATGGGCCTCGCATCGTCAAGTGGTTTGCGCCACAATGTGGCAGAACGCGCCACGATGTGACAGAACGACGACAACTCGGTCGATACGGTCATCTGACCGACAATTGGAATCTGTATCTGGTGGACGATCGAATCGACGAGACCGCGTTATCGTCGAACGATGTTCAACGGGAGGAGGATGCGGAGGACTCAAGATCGCGTCGTCGCGCTTATGCGATATACTCCGTGGTGGATGAAACTCTGCGAATCGGATTGCTCAGAGACGCGTTTCATCTGGCCTTCGATCGATGGATGGGGCGAGCAAGGATCGCGATTCCGCGAAACGGACCCTTCGCGCAGAGCGATATTGCGGCGTTTGAGATTATGCGACGATCCGGTCCGAGAACGGCGCACGGAGCCATCGACGAAGTTCGCGCGGTATGGTGCAGTGAACGGAAGAACGTGGCGCTGAACGAGACGCCGTGGTTACCAGATCTCGATATTGGCATGATCGACGAATTGCCGGACGAGATATTAGCGGTACTGTCGTCATCGTCATTGCGTGTGAACAGTCGCGTCAATTGGTACATGCGTCTCTACGACGTGCTGGACGAATCATTGCAGGCGGTGCTCGAATTGGTAATGCTCAATCGCGAAAATGGCGCGTCGCGAGCGCTGTTGGGCGCGCCGTTTTCATCCTGCGATTGGACGAGAGCGCTCTGGGACGAAAAGTTCGCGTCGCGCTGGCTCTCGGTCAATCGCGCGAACAGACCCACGAATGCGAAAGAACCGCGATCGTTGCACGCTGTTGCGATAAACGAATTGGGCACTTATTTCGGTTTTTCGAAACTCGTAAAAAATTATCCGGGCATTGTGGAGGCGGCCAGCGACTACGACGACACTTCCGTCGTTCACCGTTGTACGCGCTGATTTTTGCAATTTTTTGCAAAACGCGCTCAATCTGGCCGAGGTGGCGCGAATAGTGCCCAATTTGACCGTGCGTATGTTACGAGCGCTCGACACCGACGACGATAAGTCCGTATCGTATAGCGCAATAGGCAAATTGGTTCGCGAATTGAGGCACTGGCGCTTCTAGCTCGATTAGCGCACGCCCGTTGTCGTGACGCGTTACTCTCGAACTTATCAGTGCTGAGCAATCTGGAGAAAAAGTGCTAGCGGATCGAGCAGAGAGCGCAAAAAAAATGTGTACTTGTGTAAACGTGTAAAAAAATAAACAACACGTTTCTTCAGTTTATCAATTTATTGACACACCCAATCAGTCGTTAAAACTAAGCGGTATAGGTACATTGAACGATTCACCGTACACCAGGGGCAACAGAGCGTCGGTATCGTTTAGCACAGTGTATTGCTGCTGCGAGTCACCGCTCAGACCACTGTTGAATTCGAGCAATTGCTCGATCGTCAATGTTAGGTTGATTCAATGCGTCGCGATCGCCCGCTCCCACGAAGCAATACTCGGTCGAAGGGGCGGCGGCGGCGGATGTTCGCCGCCGCGACTCGATCGTAGCGGCCGATCGTGCCGGATCGTCGTCCGTGTCGTAGCGCCGCGCGAAACCGATCAATCGCGCCTCTGAGCACGACTGATCGTTGCATGCCGTTCGATCGGTCGCATCGTCAACGCATTCGTCATCCAATCGCGCCGACCACGACGAGATATCGTCGCTCTCGTGCACCGTCGCCGTTACGCAATTGTACAGATCGTCCATGTACAATCGATTCAGTTCGCGCAGCACATCGGTCACTTCGGTTATATTGTGACGCAATGTACGACCCGCGTGAAAGAGAATCGCGCCGTCGGACGACACACACATTTCCATGCGACTGGCCGGCAGAGTGACGAGCAGAATAATGGCCGGATAGCCGGTTTGGCGTTTGAAGTCGAATATGCAGTACTGATTGTTCGGATCCAAGCGCCCATACGGCGCCGTGACATCGCGATTCAGCTCGAAGCGATCGCGTTGCTGCTGCTGGTCGCGACGAGCTGTCGACGCGATAGCGCGACCTCGCGGCTCCGTGAATCCAACCACCACCACACTGCCCTGTAGATTCTCCTTGGCCAAGTGGCGATGCAACCAATCGGCGAATACGCGATACGCCCCGCGCGTCAAGCATACGTCGAGAGCCTACACAATGCACGTGTCGAAGCGCGAACTGACTCGCGTAGGTTCATCGGTGAATTCGTCGTCGATACCGCCACGTCGCGCATCGAACGGCTGCTCGGACGGGCCCCTTTGCGCGTTCGAATCGTGACGCGCCGCTCGAGACGGTTCGAACAACAACTCATCGTCCGTGTCGTACGTCGCTGCGAATTTTTCGTCACATATGCCTTCGTTCATCGCGTCGTCACGCTTACCGGGGGTGACGATTATTAGCTTAAGCGTGCCAAGTCGGACGATGGGGGGGCCATCGATAATGGTCAACGATTCGCGAATTTTTTCCTTCTCGAACGTGATGCGATTCGCTCGCTTCGCGTTGTACGGCGAATACGCTCGAGCGACGGGCGGCCGTTGCGTGCCGCCCGATCATCGGTTGTTCGTGAGGACGATACGTGCCGAGACCGTGGACGCTCATATAGAGCGATCCGAACGAATGATCGTCGAATTGACCGGCTCGAGAGAAGACGCAGATGCGCGCAACTTTAACGAGACGACGCATCGAATCGACATTATGAGCTACGGCATAGATAGCACGTGGAACATGCTTCGACATGTTGTACATGTTGTACACGGAGAAGAACGCGGGCGATAATGTCTCGATTTTACCAATAGAGATACACGCCGGTATGTCCAATTATGACAGTGGGAGCGACGACGATGATGCAAAACGCAGACCGTGCTCGCAACAGCTCATGTATTGCGCGGCCGACTATTACGGGCGGGGTCGCTGCGAGGGTTACGTTTTGCTGTGCGAATTGTGCGCCACGTACGAATCAAACAGGGCTCGGCTCAAAAACGATTCGTTCTTTTTGCCGTTTAACATTTGCGACATCATTGTGCCGTTTGTATTTCAGACACCGTTGCTCTGGCTCGGTTCGCTCGGTTTGGTAGTGGGCGCAACATTGAGCACGCAAACTTTCAATGCGTACATCTTTGTCCTGTTTGTACCCATTATGGCGTTTCTGTTCACGGCTGTGTATAATCCTACAGTGTGCGATGCGCATGAACTCGAATCGTGCGAATTGTATCGATGCCGACACGTGGCTCGACATCGCATCGTCGGATCGAACGTTGATGACGTAGCTAATGATGAGCCAACGTAGAAAAAAAAGAATACATGCTTTGAACGTCCATACGACGCATACACGTACCGAAGTGTTCGTTAGCTCGGTCGTACGATATCGCACGAGTTCGTACAAGATATCGAGATCGAGCGCGAAATTTCCAAAAAAAAAGTGAAGTTGCATTGGGGTCCCTACCTACCCGATCGCGGAGAGGACGGAACAATGAACACTGTTTTTGTAGGCGTTCAAAGTTCCGATTGTGTCGGATTCGCGCATTGTTTCGAGGGTATACCCTGTCGAGCTGTAAAAAAAATTGGACCCATCGCACGCACGCACACTGTACCGATTGTTTCCATTATGCGCCATTTGTTACATACCACCACAAAAAAAGAGAGAACCAAGCAATTTTGTTTTTCCTCGTACAAATACGTACATCTATCAAGTGGAATGTGGAGAAGGATCTTGTTAATGAGATGACATGATACGAAATTCGATGCGACGACGACCACGTACGCGACACGCGACGACGATAACCTCACGACGGCGACGAGCAAAACGAACGAATGAGCGAATGAATTGTGATGGTCGAGGAGGAGGAAGAGGTAATCTGTCAAATAGGAACAAAAAAATAAAAATAATGTGCGATTGTATCGTTTTCCTCTTTCTTTCTCTGTGTCTCACGCACACGTTGCGCCTATCTGCGACAAGAGCTATTTGGTGCGTATTGCTGTGTGTCTCACGCATACGCTGCGCCTACCTGCGACAAGAGCTATTTGGTGCGTATTGCTGTGTGTCTCACAACGATTTCATCAAGGCACACACACAACCGTGCGATAATGATCATACACGTACATGTCAGAGGTGGAAATGGGAAGAGTTGAGGATCGTGTTAATGATAAAAGCATGATACGAGAATCGGTGCGACGACGAACACGTACGCGAAACGCGATACGACGACAATCTCGCGACGGCGGCGATGAGCAAAACGGGCAGTTAATGAATGATGTGTGTGATTGAGAACAGTAGAGTGGTAAATGGAGTAAAATGTCAAATTGGAACAAAGTAAAAAAAAATAATCGCACACTTTCCTTTGCTCTTTTTTACGTCTGTCAGCAACAAGGAGCACGCGTTCTTTGAACATTTCTTCATTTTTCGCCTACCTGTGACAAGAGCTAATTGCGCATTTCTTCATTTTTCGCCTACCTGCGACAAGAGCTAATTGCGCATTTCTTCATTTTTCGCCTACCTGCGACAAGAGCTAATTGCGCATTTCTTCATTTTTCGCCTACCTACGATAAGAGCTAATTCAGCACGCTTCTCTTTGCACATGCGCTAGTTGACAATTGTAGCATTATAATGTCAGACAAGTCAAAAAGGATGGATCGTGGTGGAGTGTGAAAAAATATGATTTTTTGGTGAGAATGATACGATTTCGTACGACGATACGACGATACGACGATCCGTACGCGAAAGCGCGACCGACGATTTGCGACGGCGACGAACAAAACGGACGGATGATGTACAAATTGGATAATTGTGAAGGTGTGCAGAGGAAATTATCGTTTAGTCGGTCGTACATGTATCAATGTCAACTAGTTGTCGCAATGCGCAAATTGTAGACTTCTTTTTTCCTTATGGCCAATATTAACATTTATACCGATAACGTTACGATGCAATGATACGGCTTATCGCGTATCACGACGACGTTTTTTTTTGGTCAAGTATAGCAATTTATCTATGTTACGATATGCGCAGAATCTTACCAATTACGTACCTGCGATCCAGAGGTTTTTTTTGTGAAATAGATTTTTNCGACACGCTCGGTATGGGCGTTCGTCTTGACGAAATCCACCGCGGTGTCGTGTTGACGGCTGTGCAGAGCTTTGAAACGGTGAACCATTCGTAGACATAATTTCAGTCGAGTGATCACACCGGCGTCGCTGCGCAGCGATATCGCGCCGTTCACGGTCAAAACAATTTTGGCTAGATTACGCAGATACTGCGTCTTCTGCTGATGAAAATAGCGGCTCTTGTGGATTAAGTTCTTGAACAGTTCCGTTCATTCGTTCGGGCTCGTCGGCTTGACAAACGTGCGAGCGCATCATGCTCATCAGATCGATATTCACCTCATCCTTTATCCCCTGGCGCAGCGTAGCGTTGCTCAAAGTGCCGCTGAGCACACTGGAGAATATCGGCCTCAGCACCTTGGACACGAATTCGCTCTTGCCGCTGTCGCTGATCCCTTCCAGCAGTAACACGGTTTCAAAAACTGGCCTGGAAATCGAATCGCCGTAGCGTATCGCAGAAAGAACAACACGTTGGTGTCGCCTCGAGCGAATATGTACAGAGTCACGATAGCAACGCTCATACTGTACGCTATGTCATTCGGTACGTAGCGACCCTCTGGTGCGGACGTCACGTAGGCTGCTAGGCCGTTCGCCAGCGAATTGGTATTATGCGAGTTTGTTTCGCGGGATACATACGACACAGAAAATCGTAACACTCGTCGAACAGATCGCATCTAGGATCGGTCAATTGAGCGAATGTGTTTATACGATGATTCGCTCTGTCCCTTAGACCGTAACAAACGTCGTTTCGTTCGATCGCTGTTTCATTGTTATCGAGGCGAATGAACGCGACGCGACGTTCTCTCTCTCGCACTAAAAGAAACAAATACGCAGCCGCGATATTCACCATCGCGTCGTCGCTGTCGCTGTTGTTTTCGCGCGACGACGATATCCATAGTGCGAGTTTCGGATCGTCGACGTGATCTCGCGCAAACTCGTACAATCGCCACGACGCACAGAAATTGCGAGTAGCGTCCAAACTTCCGACGCGATCGTCGTCGAGTCGTCGTCTTCGTTGTTGAACGCCGTGCATCAATCGACGATTCTTCGTTGTTGCGTTCGCATCGTCGAACGACGGTGGAACGACGAAGAACTCCGTGGATGACGGCACGAGGTCCCGTAGATTCGTGTCTCTCGTGGAGTTCGAATCGATCGTAGTCTCGCATTCGTCATCGCGAACGTTCGTATCGTCGGTATCGAGCGTCAACTTTCGACGATACCTTCGCAATTCGTTCAACAGCACCTCCTTATCGGTGAGACGACGATCGACGGTGGTCACGGTTGTCGCTATGGAATCGCGACACCCGGCTGTTTCGCGATTCTCTCGATCCATGAAGGAGAACGAGCGTCGCGATTCGTCGAGAACGAAGTCGCGCGCGGAGTCGACGGTGTCGCATTGCTGACGACGCAAGAAGCTGCGTATCGCCGCGAACGAATCCCGAGCCAAGCGTTCGACCGAGTTCGTCGGTGCACCGTCGCTCCGTTCGTTCTCTCTTTCCGAGAGCACGGATCTGTAGCCCAACAGGGTGTAGAGCACGTGCATTATTTGCGCAGTCGCGCCATTAACGTTGCATAACGGTGATTCCAACAGTACGCGCATAATTCGTAGCACGCTGTCGGAACCGCGCAGCAAATGATGACCGATAGCGTGAGCCAGATTCAATATCATGATCGCGAACATTCGCACGAAACGATGCGAGGTTAGCAAAACGTTTCGCGCATCGTTCGGGCCCAGTTTCCGTGTTAACAGATTCGTCAGATCGGCCACTTCGCATACGAACGGACGATCGAACTGACGCAACACCGACGACTAGCGAACGGTTGTCTCATCGTTATCGTTGTCGTTCGAGCGGTCGTCCGTGACCGTAACGAGAGTTGCGTCTGCGCTTTTCCGACGTGTCTTTGCGGTCTCGATACCGTTCGAGATCGATCGTGACAGAGAGAAAGCCGCGGATTGCGCCATGGACGTTTCGCTCGATGCTCGCTCCGCTACCACGTACGAGTGCAAATAATGATTCATTGTGTCTCGCGAACACACCAGCGCGAAGTAATTGTTCGCGTGTTCGATGGCATGGTGCAAGAATCGATTCAATTGTTGATCGAGAACTTCGTTGGAGCGATACGTCTGCGGCGGATTGCAGTCCTCGTAGTTTATCGTGAGCGTGCGCGAGCGGCTGATGTGCTCACTTCGAATCTGCTGAGATACAGGTTCAATACGATATGATGCGAAGTGTGCTTGTCCATATAGCGAACAAATTTGTCCAGAGTCTGTCCGCACACCATCGTGATCTGGCCGCTGTCGTGCGATGCGTTCTCGTTGCCGTTTCCGACGAGAGTTCGCGATGCCGCCCAGTGCGCTACTTCGATACGCCATGCTGACAATGTCCATAGCTTCATTCAGACCTGTTCGAAACGCGACTGCGGCGGCCGATGACGTGTCATTGCTGAATTTTTTTTACGACGGGGCCCTCATTTTCGCCGCTGTCAACCGGTGCTGTTCGTTTGGTCGATGGTTCGTTTGCGTCCGATGGTTGCGGCAAATCTATCGTTCCGTCACGGGCGAGATTGAGCGATTCCTCGATGTCGCGACGCAATCGCTCGTTTACCAAAGAGATGCACTTTGCCGCGAGATACTTGGCGAAAGCGTCGGAATTGCGCGAAAACGTCAGTGCGTCGTTGGCCGGATCCAGATAACAGGTGCCATCGTAACGCCAGTGCAGGAAATTCGCGAGCTCCAGCACGTCACGAGACCGTAACAGTTCGCTGTAGAGATATCGAGCGTCCAGTCGCGGGCGTAACGATTCGTCGTCGGCATCGTTAGCCACGACGTTATCTCGATCCGCGGCGTTTCGTCGTCGCGCGATCGCCCTCTGATGCGCGAAATCGAACAACACGTTCTTCAACACGTCTGTACGCGTGTACAGACGTTCGTAGAGGACATTAGCGGCTACACATGCACCATTTTGCAACAAGCGTTCGTGCGATACGCACATGAATTCCAAGCGATCGTTCAACGGCACGCGTCGCAGTAGCAACGGGAACAGTACCATTTCTGAAACGCACATCTTGTCGAGTATAAAAGTGGCTCGCCCATCGCCCAGCTGTTAATAGCGATAGTGCAGGAAACGCGTGCGCAGAGCAAAGAGAGAATCCGCGATGTCGTTACAGGCCATAAGAAAAAATTCGCACACTTCGTCGAAGCAATAGTTCTTGCCGAACACATAGAAGTAAAATTATGACAATATCACCGAGAGTGTAGCGTTGATAACATGCAACAACACGAGAGACATGTTCGACACGTGTCTGTGTCGATTCGGTATCCCGCTCATAACGTTAGCGTCCAATAGAAAATCCAAAAGTTCCGGACATATTCGTCGGTACAGGTTCACATGATTGACGTAAACGATCAACATGCGAGAATGGCGATCGCTCAACGGTGCGTTGCATCGATTCACCATGCGAATCAATCGATCGACAACGCGTCGATGCTCCGGCACGGTCGAGCGCGTGAGCATCAGTCGGGCGAACATGCGAGACAGCTGGATCGCCTTCTCGTACTCGCCGATCTGTCGATCCATCGCATCTACGTTGAATCGCGTGATTCGTCGTCTCGCTCGCAGTTCGCGCACTAGTTCCAAGTCTGTCGGTGTGAACACGTAATCGTCGGCGACAATGTTCTCTTCCGATGTCGGCGAATTCACGCGTCGTCCGTGCTCTCCAACGAACGATGACGAGTGCTGTCGCAGCGTTGATAACAACGATTTCGCTTCATCGGCAATAGCGAACGAACAAGACGACGAAGCGTTCGAGGTTTTCGACGAGGCAATCGAATCGCGATGACGTCGTCGTTTACAGCGAGACTCTCGTTTCTCGCGATTCACTTCGGCGATTGTCCAGTCCGCGATGTCGCAGTACATGGCTCGTCTGCTCGCGCAACGGCGAGATTTGATCATCTCGGTCGTTGCTGCGGACACGCTTCGGCGCGCTGGGTTCTGGAACAACGGTGATGTGGTCCGAACGGGAAATCGTCGTTGTTGATCCATCAATGACGCGGTCGTCGCCTCGTTCGTTGTAACAGACATGTCTGTGGTAGCGACAGGTCGCTCTTCTCTCGTAGATCGAACGCGCGAATGATCGCGACCGATTGACCGTCGTCGGAGGGATTTTCAGCACGTACAGCGGGAACATCAGTACGGTGTTCGTCGTCGCGAACGAGACCATCGGTCCGAGATCGAACGATGTTTGATCGCGATGAAGATCGTCGTTGACGTCGAAAGGTTTGCGAGGATGCAACAGCCAGTATTCGCGTCTTCTTCGTTGAGGAATGGCCGACTGTCGATGGTCCGAGGTAGCGATGATGGGACGACCCAAAAACTCGATGTCGATCACTGTGACGCAGTGACTTATCGCGATCACAGTGTCTTGTTCGCTCACCGTTCGTACGGCAGCGGCGAGACCTTGCACGATGTGTGTCGCCATAGTACACCGGAGCGGTCAGAACGTCATCAACGATGACCGCGGAGATCCACGAGTGCATACGAGGACACAGCGATTCGTTGCATTCGGTCGCTCGTCTCGCGGTCGAGAAAACTAACAACACTCTAACACTAATAACACACTAATAACACTCGAACGTCACGCAGTAACGAGTTCGCCGATGATCGATTGCGATCGTCAGAGACGAAAAACTCACCGAATGAACTAGCCACGAAGACATCGTTCGTGTTGATCAAAAACATGTCGGTCGTCAACGCGGTATGGTCTTTCTTAACCGTTCTTTATTCGTTTCACCCCACTCATCGCTTCGCGCTCGATCGTCGCGACGCGTCGATTCGACATGATCGATTATATCACGCGCATGTTGATCAGCGTACGAGCGGATCGATCGATATCGGTGCTCTCAACGAATCGTACCGATGATCGCGACTCGTTAGAAGCGATCGCGATTCTCGCGTCGTTAACGAAGAATCTGTCTCGACGCGCCTGTCGACACGTCAAGTCGCTACACAACGAATTGGACATTGTCTTCAAAGAGAGATATTCGACTCTGGTGCTGGACGCAACGGCTATCGAGTCGCTCGTTCCCCGATTGATTCACATTGAGAACGGCTTCGAGCGTTTAAAAACCGTGGCTGACGTACCGAATCGGTCTTGCGTGAAATTGGCCGAAATGGACGCGCTCGTACCGATCGTGCCTCGCGACGCGGAAGTAAAATTTGTGGATCTGTGCTGCGCACCTGGAGGCTTTCTGGACTACGTTTTTCTGCTAAAACGTTGGTCGGCCAATGGTGTCGGCGTGAGTCTGTCCAACAGACAAGGAGGCGTCGATATGTCGCGACGTCGATTGCGATCATCCGCCAAGGATACGCTCGTGTTTCGCTGCGACGTTGAACGAGTAGCGACGCGATTGCAGCGCAAGCTGTTGCGTTCCAGCATCGGGAAGCGCGTATTCATCGACGACGGTTCCACCGGTGACGATGTTGCTGTTTCTTTCGCCGTGAAAAACGCGTCAATTGCGTCAATTGCAGGATCAATCGAACCTGACGATCGCTTAATAGATCGTGGCTCGTTCGGTATTGCGCGCAGGCGGCTCGTTCTTGTTGACAACGTTCGCGTGGTACGACACGCACGTGACGAACCGCTGAGCAACGCGACCGCTCGCACGATACGGTCCATAACTTCGTATTTTCGAGACTTCGCGGTGCTGAAACCGTGGCATTCAGCGATCACGAACGACGAGCGATATTTGCTGTTTCGCTCTTTCTCCGCAACACCTAGACCCGTTGTCCACCCGACGCAGGAATTCACGCTTTTGCGCGCCGAAGCGATCATCTCGACGCAGCAGGTGGACGCTTACGAGCGAATCGTTCCGTGTTGATCTCGAGTCGGACGATGAGAGTGTCATCGAGCGATTTCTCGAATGATGGACGTCGCTTCACACCAGCCAAGATACGAGAACTCGCGACCGCCATGTCTCGATGCGACGCGGAATCGACCGAGCGGGAATTGCGTTTGTACGATGCCAATGTTCTCAACTTGCCGATAAAGCACGATCGAACGGCTGTACTATTCGAGATCGTTTCTCATAAGACAAAACGTGCGCAACGATGATATTGCTCGTGTTGACGATATGTCTGATCGGTTGCGCGTACGCGCTATATCTGGCGACCGTTCAGGCGCCGTTGACACCGCGCGCGATGACCCCGTTGACGCCGACACCGGGTGTTCTATCGGCGCTGTCGTGGGATCGGTCGCCGAACGAGTCACCCGAGGCGAAGAATTCGCCAAAAGTTTCGCCGAAGACTCCGCGATACGGGCAACGATCACCGCGAGAAACAACGTCGTGTTCGCGAACGCGGCGTCGTTGGCCCATCGCGTAAGATTTGCGCGATTCGATCCACGCACGGATTACGATCTAATCGACGCAGACTGATCCGTTTTGACTGAACACGAACGAGATAGGTCTCACGTTGGTCGCGATATGGCAGGAACTTCGAGACCTAGTGCCCGATTCTCGACATCGCGAGCGATCCACGGAGGCGGAAAACGCGATCGTGGACGACAAGGTGTCAGTGTCCGAGGAATTCGACGCTTCGGTTCTGATCAACGGTTCGAACAACGATCACTACGGAACAACTGCCGGAGGTTACGGATCGATCGAGATGCTACTGACCAACGACGATCAGTACGGCAATCGCGCGTTCTCGAATTCGTCTCTCGCTGTGCGAACGGCGCGTCGTCGAGATCGAGAAGTCGCCGTATTGTCACGTATGTGGCGATTGTACAAAGAATTCGAAATGGAGAGCAACCAGTCGCATCGATACAAAACTCTGGAAAAACCCGTCGATGGTAGACGCTTGTCGTGCGATCTGGCAATGTGCGCTGCCGCGTTTATCGACGCCACGGATGAGGAATGTCTATCTTATTTGGTCGATATTATTCTGCTGTACGTTCGAGTCATGATGGACGATTGAGCGCGAAGCGATTCGCGTTACGGAGAATTGCGAGCGGTGTGCTTCACTTTCGACCCGGCGTTGATCGCTCACAAATAGTGACACATAGAGCATCTGTGCGCGACAGCGCAACGGAGAGCGAGCATTGCCGTCGAAAACGCGGCGAATTATTGAGCGAATACATTCGAGCGCGAATGGCCGAACGACGAGAATTTTGCAAAATGCCGCCCGAGTGTCTGTTTCATTCGTTCGAGACGTATCCTCGAGTTATCGAACGGCCCACGAAGAACAAGAGTTTCGCGCACGGCGAATCGGCCGGATCGCTGACGACGATCGAGCGTTTCGGCCGATATGTTCTACGATTCACCGTTGATACCGACGAATCGTGGAATCCACCAGCTACGTCGCCATGGTTCATGAGATATCCCACTAAACATCACACTCGCGCCATATCAGCAAATGGCATCGCGTACGATTTGATGTTTCGTTTGGACGATCATTCGGAACGAGGGTTGGTGTGGTACCAGCGAAATCGCGACATCGATATGTCGATTTCGACGCCGTTGTCGAACTGGAAACCGTTGACTCGGTGGCCGGGGTCGAGAGGACAGGCGCTGGATTTTACGTGGATCACTTTTGGTACGAAGCCAATGTCACATCCATAGTGCTTTTGGATGGGACTCGATACGTGTGGGTCGACAACACGCGCGGCGAATCGAGAACGGTAACGGTGTCGCTGTATCGTGCACCGATGAATGAATCGAGCGACGGTGGCGTCGCGACCATTCACGGAGGATTTCGCGTGTTGAACAAATTTCGCGACGTCCGAAACGACCAATCGATGGACAATTTCACAGCCAGATACGAAGGAGCGTACGGTGACGAGCACGACGCGATGATAGAGATCTTGATCCAACAGCAGGACGACGCCGATAGATCCGAGTATTCGTTCGACGATATGAACACGATACTGTTGTCGGTTCCGAGCGGTTGTCGCGTTATCGCGCGCGTAAGACATCGGCGAAAGACGCCAGTGGAGAATCGTTCGTCTGCCGATCGCAGCGGATCGAAACGTACCGGCGACGCGTCTTCCATCGCGCGAATCGACGGTCCTCTTCAGCATCAGTGGCTTCACTTGCCAGACACTGATCTGCATAGCGATATGTAGCTGTATCCGCTGTTCGACTCGAGAACGCACATACCGTTAACCTCGTTCAGTCGCATTCGGATCGAATCGCATCAATTGGAATTGCCCAAATTACGCTATGCGAAAAGATCGCTTCGGCGAATGAAACTTCGCGTGATTTCTTCGTAGCGCGACGGGTCTTTTGCGGCCGCATCGTTCGAGCTCCCTCGATGATAACACACAAAGAGAGAGATATTCACACAAATGTGACGAGACACGCGATCGCGGCGCCGAAGAGACTCGAAGGTTTGCGTGTGTCGTCGTGTCGTCCTATAAATAATCGACGTCGGACCCCGAATCCGTTCAGATCGTTCACCGACAAGATGGATTGTCCCTTGAGACCGTGATGACGACCGTGATGACGACGGCGCGATGGGTCGCTATGTTATAGACTCTGTGCGCTCGCTATCGCTGCAGATCGATTAACGTTTTGGCCGAGATGATCGACAGCGCCAAGACCGATATGCTGTTCATCAGCGGTCCCTCCGGCAAGTGGTCACCGGCCGAGGTTACGTCCATTACACTGGCACGATGCGAAACGAATCGCGACGAAAACGTTGTGCACTTGACAGATGCGTCGGACTCGGCGATTCGGAGATTGGTGCGTCCCTACGAACAACGTAAAGTTTGCTTCACGGATGACGAATCGTCGTACGAAATTGTGTTCAACTGGTTCGTCGTGACCACGTCGACGATCAGACACGAAGACACCGATCCAGAACGTTCGATTGTCGCAGAGTGTCATCGCGGTGAGAAGCATCGAATCGATTACGATGACGACCGACGATGCGGAGGAAGAGGAACGACAGTGCTTACTGCGCTTCGATCGCAACAATCGTTTGATCATGCTGTTGGTACTGTCGAATACTACGCGCAATCAGATGCTATCGCCGAGAAGCGTATCGTGCAATTCGCAATCCGACGATTGCTTGCGTCCTTTCGCTCTGATTTTATCGTGCGAACTCGCGGTGAGGAGGGTCGAGTGTGAAAGATTGAACGTGCACTATGACAGATTCGACGTTGCGAATTCCGCGTCTTGGTTGACGAAAGCGCGCGAGATACACAAATCGGCCAAATGGTTGCGAATGACGGGGTATGACGATTGATACGCGATGCTCGATCGCGTCGTGTGTCAGCGAATCGGCGGGCACGTCCGATTGTTCTGGCGAGACGGTTACGCGTTCACGAGTCGCGATCATGCCGAGTCGATGTTCGCCTCGTCGATCCATTTGCTCCCGATCCCTGCGATCATCGATCTGTCTCGTTTGCAATGGGAGATAAAGCGTGACGTTCGTCACTGTGCGACTACGACGTTCTGTATCGTCGTTGCGAACACACATTGTCGTCCATGTTTTGTTGAATGATACGATACGTCGACGGTAAGAAACGGCATCGACGATTACTACGAGTCGCGTTACTTCGCAAACGCCGACGAGTTGGTAAAGTGACGCTACGTGAGTCTGAGCTAAACATGTCTGTGACACCACTCTGGACGATATCGTAGGGGCTGCTGCTACCGCGGCGTTAGGTGCCTCAGCGGCACTTTTCGTGTGACTGGTCATAGCATTGTCTACTCTGATCGCGCTGATCATTTCCTTTGTAGTTTGCTGTTTACTGTACTATGATGGCGAAAGAACGTTGTGCGATTGCGACCGTCGACTGTCGCGATCGGTCGTTGCCGCGACTTCGACGAAACGACCAAAGTCGCTGGTTTTCGACGACTCGACGACGTACATAGATCGAGCCGAGTCGAAATTCATGGTGCCCACGGGTACTAAAGCGCGCGTTGCGCTCTGAGCATTCTATGAATAAAAAGAGAGAAATATTCGCAGTTTGATTCCAGCGTTTCTTTATTCACCCTTATCTCCATTCGCAGGATTCGCGTCGCATTCGCGCGATTGTCGCGCTCTGAAGGAGGACATGACGGCGTTAAACACCGAGATCGGAACGAGTCTCAAATCGAGTCGAATCATATCCAACGCGATCACGCCATCGTCATCGCTGTTTCGTTTCGCGAGACGAACGACCGTCGTTGCGTCTCGTACAGTTCGTTCACAGCACGAGAGATGTTGTCGGAATGGCGCATCGTTCGATACCACGAATCCACGACGTCGAGGAATCGTATCGTCGTGCTATAAAAATACAGACATGCGATCAGGCAGTTCAATGTGATATGCGCAACATCGAAACGATTAGTGCGAGTGTTGGGCCAGTAACGGACGTGCATGGCTCACATGATCCAATGTCCTCCGATCCAATGACCGTTGCACAACTGTTAACGCGTTTTCAGCAGTTTCACAATCGATCATCATGGGATACGATACGCTTTTCATGCTTTCGATCAAGCGATATCGATCAGTCGAGTTTTGTCGGTAATGGAGCAAAACCGTGCGATGCACAGTTTTCGATTCGATCGCTTCGGTCACCTCGCGCTGCAGCGTTTCGAGCGACCGACGACGTCGCCTCAGTGACGCGATGAGTTTGACGGTGACTCGAGAAATCAACTCTCGCACTTTCGTCGCGATTTCGTCTATGCTCCGTGCGATATTTCCCAGTTTCTTCACTTTCGTCAAATGTTCGCTCTCGAACGATCGATTCTGCGTTACCAACTCGGCGCGCTCCCTTTCGAAAACCGCTGATCTGAGCGTTTCATCCGCGGTCACAGCTTACTCTAATTCGACGGTCTTACATTGAACGGCGAGTCGCACCAAGTCGTCTGTACTGTTCAACAGGGATGCCAATTCGTTCGCCGATTCTGACAATTTGCTCGTTTCGTGCATCAAATCGAGATGCTGTTTCGAAAGAACGATACCTTGACGCTCGAACCATTCGCCGTATCGCGCTCGCGCTCGATCAAGCTCCTTGTTGTACGCGACGTTCAAATTGACGATTTCGCTGGTCAACGAGTTCGCGGTTTGTCGAAGATCGAAATATTTGTCAGTTTCTTCGCGAATCAATCGTCGCAAATTACCCATCATCGTTACAATCACTCGCTCCGTCCGTTTCGACACGTCGATGTTATCGTCGATAATCGATTCGTGCGATTCGACGACAGAAACTCTAGACATAGAATTGATAGATTTAACACAGGACTACACTTTCAACAACAAGACAGCCACCTACATTTACCAACTGGAGTCCTATTCTCTCACTGAAACCTCTCGTAAATTACCTTACCACCTTCATTACTTCCACCGGGCAGGATAACTGTATATTCTCTCAACACTTTATTGTAACTCATTACCAGCAGCTATATAATGTAAACCACATTTGTATTCATTAATTATATAACTATAAGTATTATCACTCATTTATATTACACTTTTAACTATCATATTGTCTCATTGTTATATAAACAATTGTTTAAGTCTCTATTCCTATCAATAGCCATAATCTTTATATCACCTACAATCAACATATTTCCCCCTTTCACCATCTGTCCGGAAAAGCTCTCGGCATCCCAGACAGTGCCGGTGTAAGCAGGTAGGCCTAAATAAATAGAGAGCAGCCGGATCACGATCCCTAGGGAGACGCGAGACGTTACAATGGAACGCCCTGTACCGAGCATACGACTGCACCGTCTGCAATGAGGCTTGGTCCGGAATGATCGGAGAATCGTCCACGCGCGGCCACCGTCTCGATCCCCGATGATACGGCGGGGAGTCGTCGCGGTCCGCGCGGTCTGCGAGCGCGCCAATTGACCCGAATGTTGCGAACAGGTCGATACATGGCGTGCGTGAATCTGCGAGCGAGCGACAACGCGACGCTGCACGTGTGCAACTTCGTGCCGTTGGTCCTCGGGTCGGAGATGGACGTGCGTCTGCGCTACGGTAGTGACGACGAGCGAATCGCGGCGAGCGCCGATTTCGCCCGCTTCGATCTGTCGCACATGGGCCAAATCCACGCGTTCGATCGATTCTAGGTGTTCAACAGTTTCATTCACACGGATTTGCGTCAGTGCCATCAGTATCGCAGCCACTAATGCGGCGAACAATGTCGTGGTGCGCATGTACGTGTACGACAGAACCAGCAAGGGCAACATGCTGTTCCTCACAACAACCGGATCGTTGCGCATACGGTACAAATAACGTCGCGAGGCGACGCTGCTCGCCGACGCGAGTCGCTACATCGGTGACGCGACGTCGATCGCCGCGAACGACGAATCGGACGATCGCGACGCGCGAGAGGTCGCCAACTCGTTATATATACGACGATGTGCCGCAAGATCGGTTCCTCGTGCGTGCATCCGATGACATTTCTGTCTCGAATGACGCTCGAATACACGCATGATCTGGGCCTGCGCGTGTACGTCGGTACGTTTCGCGTCGTCCGGTCCGGCGCGTTCGTGCGATTTTTCAACGCGGCAAACGGTAATATTCACGTGTCGCAGCGTCCGCCCGCGGGCATGTCGCTCCGCGGCGGCTCGGTCGACGACAACGACGCGTCCGTCGGGTCGACGACTCGCGTCGAACGCGCGTACGATCTGTACGTGTCCGTAGAACGCGTCGTATCTTCAACGACCGTTCGACGAATGTGGCGTCGTCGCGCGGTCGTCGAAACGGCGACGAACGGTCGCGCAACCGGCGAGTCGATCGGTGGAGACGACGCGACGAACAATGCGTTGTTCCGCGAATCGCGCGAGTACGCGAACGGGCCGATCGGCGAATCAACGGTGGAGCTGTACGCGAAGCACTTACGCGTGACGCTGCGGGCGATCGGTGTGCGACAAACGCTCAAGTTGCAGAACTCGTTCGGCCAGAAGGGCGTCGCCCATTACGCCGATCTCAGCGATCTCGATACAGACCGGGGGGAACTCGTGAATCTGGTGTCGTCGATCTACAGTCTGCTCGGACGATTCGCTTGCGGATAGTTGCTCGAGCAGCGCGATGACTGTCGATACGTTTTCTCGCGACGGACTGGCATGTGCGTGGGTACCGGCGGATACGGGTACTTTTTCGTCAGCACAATTTCATCTACAGCTTCAAACACGAGGGCGAGAATCCAATGCACGTGTGTAAGCTCACGTATCACAGTATTCTGGAGAACGGTATGTCCAGTGCGGCGCTGGTGAAAGCCAGTGAATTCGAATGCGGAATAACAAATCCGTACACCGGTCTGCCCCGAAACGTCTCGTGGGCGTTGGATTGTTACGGCGTGTACGATCAACGCATTCACCTGGAGTCGCAGACTCTGCTGGTCGCGCGACGACGAATGCTCGATCGCGCGACGCTGCGGGCCATCGGACGCATGGTCGGTGAACGAGATGACGGAGCCATCGTCGCGTCGACGACGCGGAAACGACGCGCGTCTCGACGCGACGCGGCGAATGAGCGACCGCGAGAAAAGATCGCGTCGCGCGGAAAATGCGCCGAACGAGCGAACGTGGAGACGAACGCGCGACCGTGAAGCGCGCGTGCGACGCCTCAGCGCGCGAAACGAACACTATCGCTCGAACGAACGACGAATTGTGCGAAATCGACGCGCTGTTCGACGAGCTCTGTCGCCCCGAGGAGAGAGTTCGGTCCGGCGCCGACGACGAACGCTCGTTGCGGCGAGATCAGCGAGGCGTTTTGGCGCGCGTGGCACGTTCGTCGCTCATACGACGTTTGTGTCGCGAATTGTCGTCCATGGGAACAGTCGCCGCTTTCGACGACGACGCCTCGACGACGCCGGTGTCGCGATTGCGAGCGTTATACTCGCGGGCGTTTGCGGCTAGCATTCGCTTGGACGAGCGCCTCTGGCGGTCCTGATCGCGCGTAGCCGCGACCTCGCGAATGTAACGTCTCGCGTCTCCCTAGGGATCGTGATCCGCCTGCTCTCTATTTATTCAGGCCTACCTGCTTACACCGGCACTGCCTGGGATGCCGAGAGCTTTTCCGGACAGATGGTGAAAGGGGGAAATGTGGTGATTGTAGGTGATATAAAGATTATGACTATTGATAGGAATAGAGACTTAAACAATTGTTTTATTTAATAATGAGACAATATGATAGTTAAAAGTGTAATATAAATGAATGATAATACTTATAGTTATATAATTAATGAATACAAATGTGGTTTACATTATATAGCTGCTGGTAATGAGTTACAATGAAGTGTTGAGAAAATGTACAGTTATCCTGCCCGGTGGAAGTAATGAAGGTGGTACGGTAATTTGCGAGGAGTTCCAGTGAGAGAATAGGACTCCAGTTGGTAAATGTAGGTGGCTGTCTTGTTGTTGAAAGTGTCGTCCTGTGTTAAATCTATCGAATAAGAGGAAAAAGGCTGCCGATAAAACAAGGATGCTGCATAAAATTAAAATGCTTAGTAGAAAATATTGAAGGATTGTATGCCGATGCAATGGCATATGTTCGTTGTACAAGAGAATCGGTGACCTTAATGGAATTATACAATAGCAAGTAATACAGTGAGGTAATTAAGGCGTATGCCGATGCAATGGCATACGTCTATACATACACAATAAAATCAATTACAATACAATAAATGCATATACATATATATATATGTGGGTGGGGAAGGATGCACTTCATGAAATGATTTATATTATTCCAGCTTTTATAATGGATAATGTCAAGATCTTGTCGTTATTAAGAATATACTTTCGTCTAAATAAACAATAAGATTGTAAAAGTATTATTAATCTGAAACCTTAGTAACTTAATTGTTTAATATAGAATAGTCTTTACGGATAATGGTAATAGCAGAACGCAGTATATTTTATATATGCAAGTGCAGGTTACAGTGGAAACAGTGGGAATATTATATCAAGTACATAATTATACATGAAATTATAAAGGCATATAAATGTCTTATAACTAAAATAGCTAATGAGAGAGATAGATAGAAGGCTAACATGAAGGAACGTCTCTGTGAGTCCTTGTTACGAGATAATTGTAATTTTTATTTTTATTCAATGTCTATTAACGAGGTGAAGGCCTAGGAGGTTGGAGTAAGCAGATTTTCAAAGCAGAGTCTCCGGCGTAAGGAATCCGCCTGGAGACGATGTCAGAGTGGTGGGATGCCACTGCTGATAAGGATTCTGACTATACTTATACGGCTCTGTGCTTGGCACCGATGCCATGCGCGCATGACCCTGTGCTTGGCACCGATGTCATGCGCCCGCAAGGAGGAATGGAAAGGGAATAATAAGTGTGTGAGCGTAGTTCACTGCGTTGACAGACACTGGGGTTTCGTAATCGCGATTTAGAAAAAAAGAAGAATCTGAAGATTGTCTTTCTCTCTCTCTCTCTTTATATATATATACTAGCTTGTATAGCGCATCCTAAGGAAATCGGAACGAAATTCTAAGAGCGGTTTGACAAACTAAACGTAGATAATACACTATTCGGATTATAATGAATGATCCTTACGTAAGGCAGTTACGAACCGACATGAATGAAAATTACAGCGTGATGCTATTGTATCTGTTAAATAATTCGACTTGGCATATGATGAAACGTCACTGGTTCACTCGCGTAACAATGTTCCTAAGGCTTAGATCGCGATTGTATTTCACTTGCGCGAAACGCGGTGTATGTGAGTGTTGTGCCTTAAAATATTGTATACTTACTATTTATTTCAGTAGCTCAGACTTTTGCAGAGAAATCTCAAAGAACAGGCTTTTTATTCCAGAATACTCGCAGTACTGTTGGGACCACTCCAGCCACGGCACAACTCGAGCGGGGAGTCGACTTATCCGCACACTTTGAGTATTATAAAACACCGTGGATGTTCTGGCAAGTTTCCTAAGAAATCTTCCAGATTTTAAATAGCACAAGGCAAAGGCTCTGAAGGAGCGTAGGAAAAGGCTCTTATGCGAGACGACCGTTGTCCGTGGTGGCACGGTCGCTCAGAGACACTTTTCCTCTTTGCGTCAAATTAACAAAGATGTCTTCGAGGCACGTCTGTACTGTATGAACTTCCGATGTCGACTCTGCGGTGGGAGCTGCTCCCGGGGCCTGGTTCGGTCCGGACAATGGAACTCAAGAGTGGGGTAGGCTATATGGTAGGAGTAATGGGATTATACGAGAGGGATCCAGAGTAGGAGCGTTCAAGGTTTTTCAGAGTGGGACTGAGTGGCGTGATGCTGACGGGGCGTCGAGACACCTCGGCGCGCCGCCGGATGTGATAAGGAGCGTGGTCAACAGGATGCCCTATGTTACGTGATATAGGCTCAGGTTACTCGGGGATTCCAGAGCACCCTCGGTGGCCCGGCTGCGTGCGTGCCTTATCTTTGAGACTTCCTGTCGCCAGTCTGACTTATTAATTTATACGTGCGCGTAATTATTTATGCCTTATAATATTATATTATTATAATAAAAATGGTTAATATTATATATGTGTGTTTCTTAAGGTTATAATATACGCCTAATTTAGTATTATATGAATAGTGTAATAGAAAGTTATAATGTTAATTAGTTATGATTTTTATAAAGACAATATGCATGTGTTATAATAAAAGAGATATTTGTTATTAAAGTTTAAATGTGGTTGTTAAGGATTATTACAAGAAATGTATATTGTTAACAGTGGGTTTTAGAGTGTAGAGATTTATAATATTGTTAACTGGAAAAATAGGATTTCTTATTACAGGGATCCTTATTATTACTGTTGTTAAATTAATGTTTCTCGGCAAGGCTGAGTTCTACCATAGGGCTCTCTACTTACGTATGTCGGTAAGGTAGACCCCTTGGGTAGGTTTCGCTATTATTGGCATCGGTAATTAATTAACAATTGTTATAAACGGTTCTTATGTATAAATTACCGACTTTTAGACCTTATAGAAGCTTATGGTAATAGAAGATTCGATGAACAATTAATTTTTATTATTAGTGATGAGTTCAAGCCGTTGTACTGTACGAACGAATTTAAAAGAGTGCAGTATTTAAAAGGAGCTTGAACGTGGACAGAAGGCTTAAATTAAATTAAATAAAGTATTTAAACATGACCAAGGCAGAAATGATGGATTCCAAGCTAAATAGAGTATTCAAGCGACCCCTGAACTTAAATAAATGAAGTTTATTAAATTTTAAGTAAGAATTACCAAATTTTGAGAATGTACTGTCAGAAGGATTCTCTGTTTGTGGGCAAGAATTAATTGGTTTCGTTTGGCATTATTTCCTTTTGTAATTAATATTCTGAGGTTTTGACATTTGCTTATGTTTCACTAAAATGTTCTCTATGTACGTAGGTGTTAAAAATATTTTAAATTGACTTTTCTTAATTTTCACGGAAGGTACGCATTACTGGCGTCCCAATAGTCCCTACGTATGAATTTTAAAATTTTCTGAAGTCTATTGGTAAGTAACATTGTTGGTTTCTTATTAATTGTTAATGTTTTCAAAATGTTAATATGGTCGTTAAATAGAGGTCTTTTAACGCTACTGTTAGCAATTAAGATTTTTCTTCTAGGCCTTATAGTTACTGAGAAAAACATGCCTTTTCCTGATTGGTCGAGACATTCAAATAGCCGTAACTTCTAAACTATCGATTTTACAGAAATTTTATTAGGATATAATTTGTAATACTTTGAAGGGGCCTTAAATCGCACCGCGCGATTTTCTAAAATTATTATTATTTTAAAAGATATGAACTTTTGTCGATAAATTTTAATAGTAACAATTACCTTTTATGGTTGAATCTACCTATATGTCTCGCTGGCCTTTTAATGTAGAGGCGAAAAAATGATATGGTGGAGAGAACGTCGCAGGACGTTATATAAGCACCAAGCTGCGACTGATGATCGACGACACGGGCGACGCGACGGCCGCGAACGACCGAATCAGCGCGTATCGTTATGACGACGGGACGAGAACCGATGACCACGGCGTCGCGGTGGACGACACGCCCTCGGTGTGGCTGCGACTGTCCGAGCGCGACGACGAGGTGTCGGGTCGCGTTGGCGAGAGAGTCGTGACGAGTCGATTCGCGACTCTGCGCTCGCGGGTCTCGTGCGAGTACGATCTGCGCGACTGCGTCACACTGCTGATCGCGCGATCGTACGTCGCGCTCGTAAGGGCGCTCGAGGTGAGCGCGTCCGCTGGCAAGGGACTCGCTGTCTGTGCGACGAGGTGGCGCGATCGCGCGCCGAACGCCACGCTCTGCGCGACAAAGTGGCGCGATCGCGCGAAGCCGCGAACGCGGAGGATCGCGAGATATCGACGAAGCGCGACAAAGCACGTGAATTGCGTGCCGTCAACGAGGTGCTGAACGCACGCGTTTGATTGGAGCGAGAACGCGTGGCGAATCGAACGAATCTGATCATAAGCGAGATCGTCGACGGTATGCGGGAGGTGGCCGATTTCGCGGAACGTAGTAGACAGCGTAAACTCGCGGAGCTTCGGGCCTCCCGGCAGCGACTCGTGGCGGCGCGCGACGACACGCTGAAATCGATGTCCCGGACGCTTCGCGCGATGGACATGACCAACGCGGGAGCGTACGATTCGGACGCGTCCGACGTCGCGTTGAGTGCGGAGTCGGATATGCGCGCCACGTTGGCGCGATGCGCGACCAGCGGAAAGCTCGTGCTGTTGACCGAGGGCGGAGTGGCTGACGTTGAAGCGACCTCTGCGTCGCGCGCGTCGACGGACGACAACGACGACCAAGAAAGCAAGGCCGCGGAACGCCTGGCCGTCGAGTTGCGCGCCACAGTGCCTCGATGCGATGCGCTGAAACGACCGCGCATTCACGAATTCGCCTCGGCTCTGGCAGAACAGACCGTCGCGCGAAGCAGACGCGAGACGCTTCTGCGCACGCGAGACGTGCTGACGTCTCGCGTGCGCGTTTACGCCGGGTTGCTGCGCCGTTACGCCCTGTGGTATTCCTGCGTCATCGACATGGACCGGTACGAGAGCGTGGTTCCGTATTGAATCCGAGAGCGACATCAGCCGTTGACGTCGACGGGTGTCACGACCATCGCCAATTGGTCGCGCGAGCTCGGTCGAGACGCTTACGACGCGATCGTGCGTTCGGTGACGCGTCGAAGACCGCGAGCGACGAGAGCCGGGAACGGGTCGGCGTGCGACTGCGGCGACGCGTTCGCCGTGCTCAAAGATCTGGTCGAACTGAGGCACGCGACGGCGGTGACGACGAATACCGAAAGCGCTGTCGTTACGTCGAGATCGACAACGCGACCGAGCTGTGGCGCGAGATCGTCGACTTCGAACGCACCACTCGAGTCGTCGAGATCGGCGATCGCGCGTGTGATCTCGACACGACGCGCAGGTTGTCGCTGTTCCCGAGCATGTCGCTGGCCGATCGCATTGGACTGCGCTTCGCCGTTTATTGCGCCTCGGCGCCATTCTCCTATCGCCCGCCCACCGTCGAGACTCTGTGAATCGTGGAGTCCTCGGTTCGAACGCACGAGGCGTGCTGACGCGGGTCCGTCGACGCGAACTGATCTCGAGCATTTCCAGTCGCGCGCGATCGCGGCACCTGTTCCCTCGCGACCGGAACCGCGCGTCGCGATCCATTCGTGAGCGGATCCCATTTTCGCGCGAGTCGCGAGCGGATCCTACTTTCGCGCGAGGTGCGAAAAATAGGTGCCGTCTCGAGGATTTTCGATGGATCCTAATGACCGTCAAAGAAACTCGAATCACCGTGTTTTCGCTCGATTTGACGAAAACAGAGGTGGCACGCGGATCCTCGAACGGAACCTAAAAACGCGCGATCGACCGAGCGATCGCGCGAAATAGGCATCCTATTTTCGCCGGAGCGACGTGCGCTCGCGCGAGAATATGATTCCTCGTTTACCGTGCGATCGCGCGAAATAGTTCGCGAAAGAGAGATAAAACGATCGAGCGCGCGAAACGAGACCCTAACATGGGCGCGAGCACGACCGTGCGCGTCCTGGTGATCATCGCGATCATCGTCGCACTCATCGTCGCATTGATCTACCTCGTCGGGCGGGCGAAGGTCCGGAGCAACGATCGACTGAAACAGCTGTTCAACAGCGAAACGTTGGACACGCTGCGCATCGGTGTCGGCGTTACAGCCGAAGAGATCAGTAAGTCTGTGGTCTCGGGACCCATGTCTGCGCTGTTGTTCCCTTCGAAGCGAACCTCGCGCGATTCGCCGTCGCGATGAACGCGTCGCGTGGCGCGACCACCTCTCGCGTTCCGTCCCCGTCGAGACTACCGCGTACGAGAGAGCGACCGACGAATTCGTTCGAGAGTACAACGAAGAGGCCCAATCGATCGTGGAATTGGAGCGCGCCGACAACACTGCAGCGGCCGACAAGCATGTGGCTCTCGGTACGATCGTGGTCCGATACGCCGCCACGTACGATCGATTCATCGTCGATCCGGCGCACAGACAGTTTCTGCGCAGCGGTGTCGCGCGCGTCGTCGCTTGGACGACGCGCGCAACACCGGCGACTCCGCGGACGCCGACGCCGATCCGCATGTGCACACCGATGGACTGTATAAGGAACAGCACGCGCTGTTGCTGAACGCCTATTTCGTGATCAACGACGAGCCGGAGAGCGCCCTGTTGGCGGACGAGATGATGGAGCGACGACCGAGCACGCGGGCCGGTGCGAACGTGATTCTGTACGGACCATCGGGCACCGGTAAAACTGCGGCCGCTCGAGCAGTGGCCCGGTCGCTCGGTTCGACTCTGGCGTTCGTCAACGCGGAGAACCTGCTGTCGGCCTACCGCTTGGAGACCAAGAAAAAACTGCGCTCGCTGTACCGGAAGATGCGCGCTCTCGTTTGCATCACCGGTCGCAACGTGTTGCTGCTGCTGGACGCGGTGGACGGACTGGTGAAGAATCGTAGCGGTGCCGTGACCAGCGGCGAGTACAGTCTGCTCACGAGATTTCTCACGATTCTCGAACCGAACGACGGGACGGACAACTACGGCGTGTTCAGCATCTTCACGACCAACCGTCTAAGCAACCTGGACGACGCGTTTCGTCGTCGGTGCGCCGCCGTGTTCATGGGTTACGTGGGTTACGTGGGAGGCCACGGTGCGATTGTTCAACGCTTTTCTGCACTGACCGATTGACTATGCGACACGAGGCACTAGATTCGCCAGTCGGGACTACGAATCGGAGATTCGTCGAACATGTCGTCACTGGGTGCCCGGAGACTTCACGCGCTTCAAACGCACGATCGGGGAACCGTCGCGCTTGCGTCGTTACTTCGAACGATCCGACACCACGTACGAGGACTTTGTGACCGAACGCCTGGCGACGCCGTCGATGACGGTCGCGACGATCGAGAGATAAGCGTGACTCTGCTGTTGCTATCATATACCGAGATATTGGCGCACGCGGCGCGTTACGAACCGGTGACACCGCTTGACAAATACGGCGAGTACGATCCGCCGCCGGCGCGACGGGACGGGAACGATGATGAGGATGGGTGAACCAGTAGCAGGAAATAATAAACGACTCGTCGTGGATACTGACGCGTACGTGCATTGTTTAATCGACCTCTTTCCTTCAGGTGAATGTGCATACAAGTGCATATACGTGCGTGCGTCACGAAAAACGCAAAAAGATACGGCGCGCGAACGCGCGCTCGATCATCGAGGTATGTGCGACGCGACGCGAGAGCCGCCGCTACGAAGCGACCGTAGCGGTAGTCCGGATGAGATTCGTTTCGTGTATATTTCTCAGATCGAGCACCCCGGATCGAGTTCGGACGTTCGAAACGTTCTCGGCCGAATCGCGGGACTCGGCGACAGGGTTGAACCGCAAGCCGCGCGGACACTCGACGATCCTCAATTTCGCTCCGCATAACTCGTTCGAACATCGACGATTCCGTAACGGCGACGGTCGTCTTCGGGCGGTTCTCGCGATGGTCGTTGGTCGGTCGTCGCGAAAAACGGTCGTCGCGTCGAACCGCGGACGAGGGACGCGGCTGTCGATAGCGACGATCCTTCGCGGTAGCGACTGACAGACATCCGGCCAATGGCGAATCGTACACCGTGGCGTTTGTTCCTTCGAGCGTGTGTCGACCGGCATCTGGCGCGTACGTACGATCGAGAGTCGACGATTTTCTGTCTCGTCGCGTACGCTCCGGGCTCTACGCGACGCCCGGATATCGCGATCGCCGGACGACGACGTCCTCAATGAACCATCCGTGCTATCGTTGCTCCGCGCTGTGATGGAGAATCTGGTCGCGCGAGCGAGTGTTGGCGCGAACGCGCCGGTCACTTGCCGAACGTGATATTTCACACGTGACGCGACGGCGAGACGAACGATCGCGGTGGCGCGTACGACGCGATCGGCACCATCGCTGCAGACTCGGCGCTTGGCGCCAGAAGGCGCCGCGCGTACACCGCGATCACGAGCGCCAGGATAAACAGCGCACCGCCGAACAATCATGGCAGATTGCTCGCGCTGGTGACTAAACTGTTCTTCGCTATCCTCGCGATCGACGCGCCCGCTCCGACGGCATTGTCCACCGTGGACCCTACGAATTTCTGCAGCGCATCCAAAGCGTCCATTTTCTCGCAGAGTACGTAAGCGTTATCGGCCAATTTCTCCTTGTTCACCCAATCGACGTTGCGCGGGTCGGTCTCAGTCGCAGTGCACGCAATACGGCGCTTTATGCTCCGCGGCCGCGCGATCGCACTCGTTCTCGCGGACTCGCATCTTCTTCCATAGGTTGGCGTCGCGACACGCGGTTGCGAGTGGCTTTGTCGCGAGAGAGCGCCAATTCGCGCGATCGTATTCCACCGCGAGCGACACGGGACAGGAACAGCCCGTGACTCGCCAATTGCTCACGCCGTTGGTGAGATCTCGCGTGTACACGGAACATCCCGTGTTCGCGGCTGCGTGCTCGACGACCACGCGCGCCAGATACCACAATCCGACGCCGGCCGAGATCAACGAGACGCCCAGATATAGAATCATATTAGTTCGCGACGTTTTGCTGAGAAGCGCGTTGGCTCGATTTAGAGTCGTCGGATCGGAGCGAATCACGCGCTCCAGTGTCTCGACGCTCTCGATTCGCTCGGTTCGCGCGACAAGGTTTCGCTCGATCAGCGTTTCGCGATGGCGCGTCAGGTACTCGGCGCGATGAGTGATATTTGTGTCGGGAAAATGAATCGACGCCACTTCGTCCAGATGTCGGAAGAAGGAGCTTCGAACGGCGGGTGACAACGCGGCGCCGGTCGCCGTCTCGAACGCCTTGACCGATTTGGCGGTGCGCAGCATCGCCATGAACTCGCGGGCTTCCACGCGACCGCCGAGCATCACCAGTTCCACCCCGTTTTCGGCGACTCGTTCAGTCGTTGACAGCGACGAGAAGCGCGCGGCGAGGGATCGCACGCGCTTTCCCAGTGTCGACAGCGTGATGTTCCAATGAGTAACCTTCACCGCGAAGGAAACGCCCACCGCGTGAAACGCGCGAGTCGCGTTCGCTATGAAATGGCGCAGAGCCGTACCTACGCATGACATGATGCTCTCAACGCACCATACGGATACGGATTGGGAGAAGGTCGAGAGAACGAGCGGACGATCGAACGACGAAACAGTGTCACGTTTTTTCCTCTCTCTTTATTCCCATTTGTCGTACACGCGCACACTCCGGTCTCGAATTTTTTCGCCAGTAGCGCATTTATCAATCCGAAACGCCGATGTCGCCGGTTCCTCTACCACGGACGATTCGTCGGTCGCGACGGACGTCGCCATCGGTCGTTTTCGTTCTCGTCCGATGTCGAGAATTGAGGGTCGCTGCGTTTCTCGGGGTCTCGCTCTTCGAAACGATCATCCTCGAGATGCGGATATTCGGTCGATTGAATCGCGATGTCCTCGGTAAGCGATGCGATCGTCGCGTCTTCGAGCCACGATGACGTCTGGGCTCGGGAGCGCGACGCGTCTTCGCACGACGCGAGCACGTAATCGCCCGTCGTCGTCGCGGCGACGCGAGGTCGCGACCGTTGACATGACTCGCGATCGCCTCCCGAGACAACGCTCGCGTCGTCCACGATCATCGCGACGCGTCATCGTCAAGCGGACGACGATTCTCGCTTCCCTCGAGGACGATTCGCGACCGCGCGAGATTCCTTTTTCTCCGTGGAGATGATCGCCTGTTCGAGAAGGCGCGACAGCAAGACGGTGTCGTCGGTGTCGTCGTTCTCGCCCGGTGGCTTCGTCGCGACGTCGACCTCAGTGGCGTCGATCGCGTCGTCGCGAGGAGCGACCTCGACGCGAGTCATCGCGGCGCCGATCGCGATCGACCCGGTCACGCGCGTCTCGCGTTCCGGCGACGCGGGATTGCGACGATCGCAGTCGTCGGTCGATGAGACTCGCGACTCGATATCGGCGACGACGTAGTCGACGGACGGTCGTCGCGACGACGCGATCGTCAACGCGTCCGCGTCGCGTTCGTTCGCGACGCTGTCGAATCAAAGTTTGTCGACGGTTGGAGGAGCGATCGACATCGTCGCGCGTCCCGCCGCGACCGTCGTTCGCGACGCCATCGTCATTGCGTTCAGTTCTCGCGTCGAACGAACGCGCGGCGACTCGCTCGCCTCGCTCGTCGTTCACGGCGATTGCGGCTCGATTCTCGCTCGCGCCGGAATCGCCGCGACGATGGAACGAACGCGTTGGCGCATTCGCGGTGTCGTCGACCGCTCTCTTTCTTTTGACGAACATGTCCACGTACGTGTTGACGGCGTCCATATCATTCTACTCGTACACCGGCGCGTCTCTGAACAGTCGCGAGTCATTACCCACATATTCGCGCAGCGCCTCCAGCACGACCGAGCGCATCAGGCGAAAGTACGGGTTCTCGCAGGAGTCACCGCTCGCACTCGCGTCGTACGTTTCGCAATTCCGTCGAATGTCGTTGAACACGTCCTCTATAGTGATGTAAACGGCGCGCACTCCTCTGTCCAGCGGAACGAGTTTGGACGCGGTGGACGCCATTACGCCGGTGCCCAATTGAACGGCGTACCGGTAGAACGTCAGTCGCGTCAACAACTGCACGAACATATTGAACACCATGTTCATTTCGCAGCACGCGATCACTGTCGCGCAGCAGCGTTTTGTACATGTCACGCAGTACCGCGAATATGCGTTTGTCGTGACATCGCAGCATATCGATCGATGCCGTTTGTACGTAGCGCACAGCGTCCATGATCGGCGATCTATCGCTGGCGTACGGATTAGTCGCCCGAAATGCGGCGGTCGCCGCATCGATCAGCGACGACGATCGTGGCGGGGTGTTCTCTCTCGTTCGTTCGGACTCCGAAACACCCTTCTCGTGCGCATCGTCGCGAGCAATGGCTTCCGCGACGCCGCATTCGTCGTTGTCTCGCGGCAGTGGAAAGGTTCGCGGTGTCAGATTGTGCAGGTGTTCCACGATGTTTCGCTTCGCCGCGCACGAACGGGGTGTGCTGAACTCTAACGTAGCGGCGCGAAATCACGCGGTCGGAATAATACGCTCCTGTATTAAGAGAACGAGGTTGGCGAAAAAAGAGCATGGTGGAATCGAACGCGTCGTCTTCGTCGTCATCGTCGTCTCTCTTCAACGCGGACGAATCGTCGCGGGCGACTCGTCGTCGCGATGAGCGTAGTTATCGCGAGTACTCTCGAAGCGCCAAGGGCGTTGCTCGCGATCATGAAATCCCAATGACGACGTCGCTCCTCGTCGAGAACGCCGTCGTCAAACCGATGTTTCGAGCGACGACCAGAAATGGCGTTTGTGGTGGCGCGTATTGCATGTTGCGATTCTCGTCGCGATCGGCTACGTCGTCGTGTACAGCATCACGCAGGCCTCTTGCAGGTACAGTGATACCTGCCGTTTTGAACGAGGAGTTCGCCAAACGACCGTTCATGCACGATATCCGGTACTTCGTGGTGTCCGCGGAGAAGCAGACATCGTTGACGACGACGACAGAGCGGGATGAACGTCGCGAACGTCGTTTCTCCGCGGAAACCGTTGCTCCAGACGCGTAAAGTACAACACCGCGACTTTCGCCGATTCGACGAAATGCAGCAGTTGTTTGTAATCGATTCCTCGAGACAATGGCGATTCGTCGAGCGGCTCGTACGAGATCGAACGACCGTCAGAGACGAATCTGGCGATCGCGTTGTCGAGAACGTTCATCGTTGCGCGCTACAGAGCCGACGAAACGGAAGACTGACGAGGAGTGCGCGCCGAGACAACGGAAGAAAGAATTCTCACGAGCATTGTTTTCCGTCGGATCGTTGGAGGCACCGACGATCTGTGTTTCTTTTTCTTCTGTACGGTCGAATGAATGAGAAATAAATTCGACGTCGCTGTCGTTTCGTCACTGAGCCGAATTGTTTGATTCGCCGGAAACCAGCACCGTCCTGTTCAATCCCGTGTTCTCGCGGTTCACCTTCGAGGTGATGCAGAATCCATCCTGACAGTTTTGACTCTTGTCGTACTGTACCAACGTTCTCTTGCACACGTCGGTGTACAGCATCGGCATTGTCGCCATCGCGCCAACGGTCGACAGATTCTCGGTCCTGGTGGTACCGTGGGGCATAGGTTGTCGCTGTACGCGAAATGTCCGCTCATCCATACGCCGTAGGTAGCCGGTGCCGAGTGAAATCGATTGTCCTCCATACGACTGTACGATTCGGATAACAAGCGAACGATCATTTGCGTGAGAGTGGTGCACTTGGACACCGGGACGCCTTGCATCTCGCGAGTACGATCAGACACGTGAAACACGTACAGCTCGGTCAGAGTTTGTCGAAGTATCTAACTGTAGTACTCGTTCCACACGTTCCAATGCATGATCAATTGATTGTCGAACAACTGATCGTCTCACGACGATCGCAGCGGTTGTGCAAAGCTCGAGTGAATCGTGATCAACTGGTGTAAAAATTTCACGTGCCATCGAGTAGATCTTCTCCCAATTGGGCGTGTGATCGACACCAGATATCGTTTCAAATTCGACAGATTGATGTCGCGCACGGTGGGTTCGCGCTCGAACAATTCGGAAGGACGGGAAACACGCGGTCATGCGATCGTCGACCAGTCTGAGATCCACCACGTAGCAGTAACTCTAGCCAAACGACGGCTTCACCCTTCGCGTTCAACGTGTAAATCGCGTCGTTGAGGAACGTCAGATTGAAGATGGCTCGCAGATGAAACGCGCAGAAACCGTTCATCACGGCCGTCGAGCCATGACAGAGGCGCGAACAAGCAACAGCCGCGTCCGGTTCTCGCCGCGTTCTTCTTGCACAGATCTACGTCCGACCAAACGAGCNCCGCATCACCAGAGCGCTACGTACGATGTCGCTTTCGTGCGAATCGCGATTCTTCGTTCCGTCGATACTGTTGGAATTCGCTGAAAAAGCATCTCTTCGCGACCGTGCTCGTTCGATCGTTCGTTCGTGAGAGAGAGAAAGAGAGAGAGAGAGAGAGAAGAATGGTTGTTTCGAGTCCGCGCATACGACGATACGTCGGTATCGCCGTCAAATCCCACGTATCGCTCAAAGATAACATTATAGATTCGGTGCATCGATAACGAAGAGAGTTATAAAACCGCGACATCGAGAACGGTTCAAATGTTCGAATCAGTCACTCGCTCGACAAGGTTGGAAGTCGGACCGAGGGAAAAAAATAATTCAACACGATGAATGTTTGTCAGTGTTCGACATACCAGCAGGTAAGTACATCGAACGATCGTACCTCTCGAGATCGATGTTCATACTCGACCGTGTTTTTTTCCGCAACGATAGCGAGCAAAGGCGATCGAGGAAACGTTCGCGTCGGACGCATTCGATCTATCCACGGATTCGAGCGACGACGACAAATCGACGCGAACGAGCGATGCTTCGCGAGACGATTCGACGGATCCTCTCGAGCGCAACGACGACGAAATGTTGATCGCTGATACAACATTGACGGAGTTTCTCGATGACGACGAAGCAACAGTCGCGGAGGAACGATCGATGCGGTCGATGGTGAGTACAAGGACGATCGTCGCGAATACAGTGCTCGTTTTTCGACAATTAACATTTGCGTTCCCTCTCCAGTTTTGCGATTGTCAAAGGTCGGCGAAGAATCTATCGAGTTCAATGAACGCGATACTCGGAATCATCACCGATCGACAACACGAACGTGACCATGTCGATGCTACGAATGCTCCCAGATACGGCCCTGAATCGTTGTCCATGAACACTTCGATCAAATCACTGTTAACACTGCGAATGCTCGATGATACGATCAACGAGTTCAACGGTCTGAACGTCATAACTCGAACGAACGATCGTTCCGCGTGCGAGTGTACAAACGTAACGACGGATTGATCGTGCGTTTAACGTATAAATAATAATAATAAAGATTTCTTTCGTACCAAAGTACGATAGTTCGTCATCATTGTCATCGTTTCCCTGAAACGCATTCGCATCCGCGCGAAAACGCATTTGCATCCGCGCGAGGACGTTCGAACAGATGTTGCCATGTGTATCGTATAGTTACACATGGCGACGAAACCGACAACCCTTCAACGACGGGCGAGCGTCGGTTGCTCACTGGGGCGCGCTGCGCTGGACGCTGGTACTTGTACACTTTCCTCCTACCACAGGCACAAAGAGGGCGTTAATTTCACCGTTCGAAGACACCGGGGTTGCGGGATTATCCTCGGTGTTTCGAGGTAACGCGATTGGCTGTAGAAGCAACCAATCGCAACATGTGTTGGTTGTGCCTGTGGTTGGGGGAAAGTGTACAAGTACCAGCGTCCAGCGCAGCGCGCCCCAGTGCGCAACCGACGCTCGCCCGACATCGAAGGGCTGTCAGTTTCGTCACCGTGTGTAACTATACGTTAAACGCGGCGACATCCGTTTGAACGTCCTCGCGCGGATGCGAATGCATTTCAGGGGAATGATGACAATGATGATGAACCATCGTACGAGAGGATAATTGCAAAAATGGCACAAAAAAGCTTTTCGATTCGTTTCTTTATTCTCAATACATCAAACGTACGAGCCAGCCACTGTGATGCTTGAACAATCGTACACACGGGCGTTTACGCTCGCGCGTGACAATATTCACGCTGTCGATCGCGTTGATCATCCCTTCGCGGGGCAGTTGCACGGTCAAGGGTCTTTTTCGCGCGAGTACGATCGGTTTCGGCGCGTCGTTATCGTCGTAGCATTCTCCATTCTTCGAACACGAACGATCGTCGATATTGCGTTCATTGAAGGAACGGTTATCGTCGTCGTCCTCGTTGCAGCAGCCCTCGTTATTCGAACACGAACGATTGTCGATATCACTTTCATCGGAGGAACGATTATCATCGTTATCCTGGTTGCAGCATCCCTCGTTATTCGAACACGAACGATCGCCGATGCCGCGTTCGTCGGAGGAACGCCTCTTGTCGTCATCCTCGTTGCAGCACCCCTCGTTATTCGAACAGGAACGATCGTCGATGCCGCGATCGTCGGATGAACGGTTCTCGTCGTTGTCCTCGTTGCAGCATTTCTCGTTATTCGAACTCGAGCGATCATCGATGCCGCGTTGTCGGGAGTCGACGGGCGAATGTTCTCCGAATGCGACTGCAACGAAACGGTCGATTGAGACAAGAGGTAAGAAAGGAGATAAACAAGAGGGAGAGAGAGAGCGAGAGAGAGATTTAACCTCACCGATGACGCGTCGTCACTCGACGCATCCGAGTCGTCTCGATCAGCCTCGTTCTCGTCGGACGAATAATAGACGTCGTTCGTGTCCAACGATTCGTCGTACTCCGACTCGTCGTAGGAATACTTATCGTCCATCTTTTACCGTCTCGTCGGATCGCGAAACGAATGCGTCGTGTGAACCAGCCTGGTTTCCATAGACGAGACGGCTCTCGTTAGCACGATCAAGCGAGCGCGTCTCTTCCTTGGGTGCGACTGAACGACCAAACTGTCGAACGTTGCGTTTTTATAGACCTCTTCTGGCGAGGCGATCGATCGCGCGTTTCGTGCCTCGTCGAACCTGGAACATTTTCGACCGCTGATAACACCGATCGTATCAAATAGAAGAATGTGGTGGGAGGGGTGAAGGATCGAAGACAGGAAAACTCTCGTTTAGCGAATCGTGAGAATCTTTATTTTTCGTACACTCGCGACGTACGTTTCATCGCGATCAATGCGCAATTTTTCACGTATTCTTGCTGCGTCCTGTTGACGCCCAAATCAATGTTATATATCGCGTGCTCGCGCAACTCGTGATTGTGCAGATCACGCCCGTTTCTAAAGAACGATCCGCACGTGTCGCACAGTTCGTAATGCGGACAATTGACGTTTCGGCCGACGCGTTGGAACGCCGACGACGTCGAACGTCCTCGCGCGCGTTTCTCGATGGTAGCGACCGTTCGCCCGCGACAGCAATGAGCCGCGTGATAATTCAAACCGTTCTGTTGAACGAACGATTCGCCGCAACGATCGCACGGATACAGATTAAATCGATAGTGCACTAGTATGTGTTGCAAGTAGTGAAACGTTTTGTCGAATACTCGGTGACACACGTGACACCGGAGAGTCGCAACGGCGTGTCCTCGGTCGTCGATCGTCGCGGACGAACCGCCCGTAGCGCCACGCGATCCACGCTCGACCGCGCCGTTAAGCGCTTGTCATGCTAGCAGCCAAGCCGCTCGAGCCAGCAATTTCTTGTGCATGTACGAGAGAAACGATGCGATCTCGCTCGCGCTCAACCGTCGCTCCTCCTTCGCCGTTTCGTACCTCGAGAGAGAATTTCTCGAACAATGCGTTCGTTCGTCGACGATTGCTCGCGTGGAGCGCAGCGTGAGGTCGCGCGTGTACTCGATCGCCACCACTGTGCACCGAGCGGTCAATCCATTCGCGTCTGGTGAACGATCGTACGTCGACACGTGAAGGCGTCCATCGTCGCTGTCGTACGCGAACGTCGAATCGGCCATGCTTATCAACCAGCGTCTGTACGCTCGAGTCAGTAGCACGATGCTGTTCAGTGTGACCGCTAGACTGCGATACACTTGCGTCAGTCATTGCGACGGCGCGATCTCGCTGGACGCGGGAGAGTCGAACGCGAGGTCGGCGCTCATTTCGATCGCGCATATCAACGCGCGCACCGCCGAGGCGACTCGTCGATTTTCGGTGTCGCGAGAAGCGGTCACGCGGTTTCTCTTTCTCACAGCACCTTAAGCTCCAGCAAGCGATTCAGCAGATCCACCAGTGTGATCGGCGGCATGTCGTCTCTCGATTCTCGGTCCGACAGCAGAGAGTCCAACGGCACGACAATTCGTTCGCCGCATTTCCCGAATCGTCTCGACGAGTCTTCGTTGCACAGAAACGAACCGAACAGCTCCAGACGACTGGTCGCCAGATAGCCGGTGGTCAACAGTTCTTGTCGCGATTGTTCGTCGCTGCTCTCGGACGGCAAACGCGGTTTCAACATCACCACCGAGCTCTCGTTCGGCTGGCATTTGATCGCGCCGCTGAACGTGTTGGTGAGAAAGTAGAATCCGTCGTGCGGACAATAGTACACGTACCAGTCCAACGGGCGAATGACGATCAGACCGTCGTTCGCGCGTCTGAACACCTCGGCCCGCAGCACGCTCGAGCCACTGACGGCCAGTGTTCTCTAGGCGATTTGTTACGCTCTCCACCACGAATTTTGGGCCGTCGACAGATACGTTCTCGAGGATATCACTCGTTCGTTGACGCCGTCGACCATTGTCTCGTTCAATGTCCGTTGACATTCCCGTAGACGCATCTCGTCGAACACCACGATTGTTCACGCGAAACGAATCACAGCGCACGCGACAACGATACAGCACGCAACGATCGCGAGCATCGTGCGACCGAGCAATCGAGAGTGGGTGTTTTCGCGGTTATTGTGACCGTCGGCATTGTCATCGGTCACGACGGAGCGACGGTACGTTGCCATCGCGAACAACGACGCGTGCGAAAGGAGCTCTCGTCTTAGCCCTTAATGTCGAGACCAGCGTTCGAAATCTGCCAGTTGTCGACGCGCGGAGAGTACGCTCGATTGTGTATCTGACGAGGTAATCGTTCAGCTGCAAAAGCAACTGTCGATCAGGTGGATCTCGACCGGTATCAATTCGTCGTCCGATCGTCGAGCCAAACGAACGATCGTCCCCGCGTGCGATTGTACAAACGTAACGACGGATGGATCGGACAATGGGAGGCGAAAGTGAATAACGTGCGAACGCGTGTAATATCCGTTTCACGAGTTTCTACTTCGCGGAATCATCGAGCATGTTTGCGCCGCGGCGTTTCGGTCTCGTCCGTTGCGCTCCTCGTCATCCTCCTCCTCCTCCGTACTAGCGAACGAACCGACGATCGCGTTGTCGAACATGGGGAAGCAGGATTGCTTGCTGACATCAGAGCTCCGTACACGGAGAATATAATTAGAGCGCCGCACAGAAACACCACGAAATTTTTGTTCTACGAGAGAATCAGCGCGAGTAACAGAACGATCGCCAATAGGCACATGATGTACGTGACGTATCGCATGTTCCATAGTACGGTTTTGCAGTCGAACCATGTACCTGACATCTTGGCCAATCCCGGGGCTAGAGTGCACCGCAGATTGTTGAACGTGTCGCGAACGTTCAGTCTGACGCCGTCGTCGTTCGCGCCGTTATAGCCACTGCCACTGACCATGTTCACGATTCCTCGTCTCTAACTCGACGCGAGCACGATTTTTTTCACGCGCTCTCCTTACTATTCCTCGGTTCGGAGCGATGACATCGCCGAGTCGCTTCCCGAGAAGCTTATCTTGTCGACGTCCTCGAGGAACATCGTACCGATTGCACCGTCGCGATCGGCCATTGGCTCTTGAAATCGATCGGCTAGATACAGCAGGAAGAATCGATCGTCGCGTTCGTTCGTAGCGGACGCGCGAACGAGCGCGGGCGAGGGAAGACCGAGCTCGCCGTCGATCACGATCGGGGACGGAGTCACGCGAACGGTCGTTCGCCGGAACGAGCGCCGGCTCGCAGCGGTCGTTCGGTCGAGAATTTGATCGCCGTTGTCGACACGAATCAGTCGCGTCGGCACTGAGGACGATCGACGTTCGGCGGGAACGAGTCGACAACCGTCCTCGGGGCCGTCGTCGCGTCGCGACTCGCCGTTCTCGCGATCCGCGTCCACGAGACCGACGAACGGTCTGTCGTCGAAATCCGCATTGTCCTATGTGATCTTACCGTCGATGCGCATCGGCAGTTGCATGCATAGAGGTCTCGCGCGTTGACCGTTCAGAACGTACAGATCGAACGTTTTCGCGACATTTGGCAGCAGTACGTCCTTGCCGAACTGTCGAGACGCTCCCGTGGCGACTGTCGATCGAGAAACTTCAGCAACGTGAATCTCCGTCGTCGAACCCAATCGAATCCGCGGATCGTAGGCCACCATTTAGGGCGCAAGTTACACCTTGATGGTCGGCGACACGTATAGGCCGATCGGGGTCACTATCACGCCCGGAACGGCCTGGTTCAGACGCATGGTTCGCGTGAAGCTGAGAGTGCAGGTGTCGTTCGTCTTGCGCCGATGCAGAACGAACGTGTTCGGCGGTGACGTCAGAACGAGGCCGTCTCCGTCCAAGCGCCACATCGGCACGCGAGTCATCTCGCGAAAGAAACGCACCGCGTGCATTCCGGCGTACGTAAGATCGATCGAGGAGGAAAGAGACAGAGAGTCCGCTCTCGAACCGCTCGCTGTAACGTCCTGCGACGTTCTCTCCACCATATCATTTTTTCGCCTCTGCATTGGAGGGCCAGCGAGACATATAGGTAGATTCAACCATAGAGGGTAATTGTTACTATTAAAATTTATCGATAAAAGTTCATATCTTTTAAAATAATAATAATTTTAGAAAATCGCGCGGTGCGATTTAAGGCTCCTTCAAAGGCTATTACAAATTATGTCCTAATAAAATTTCTGTAAAATCGATAGTTTAGAAGTTATGGCTATTTGAATGTCTCGACCAATCAGGAAAAGGCATGTTTTTCTCAGTAACTATAAGGCCTAGAAGAAAAATCTTAATTGCTAACAATAGCATTAAAAGACCTCTATTTAACGACCATATTAACATTTTGAAAAACATTAACAATTAATAAGAAACCAACAATGTTACTTACCAGTAGACTTCAGAAAATTCTAAAATTCATACGCAGGGACTATTGGGACATCAGTAATGCGTACCTTCCGTGAAAATTAAGAAAAGTCAATTTAAAATATTTTTAACACCTACGTACATAGAGGACATTTTAGTGAAACATAAGCAAATGTCAAAACCTCAGAATATTAATTACAAAAGGAAATAATGCCAAACGAAAACAATTAATTCTTGCCCACAAACAGAGAATCCTTCTGACAGTACATTCTCAAAATTTGGTAATTTTTACTTAAAATTTAATAAACCTCATTTATTTAAGTTCAGGGGTCGTTTAAATACCCTATTTAGCTTGGAAATCCACCATTTTTGCCTTGGTCACGTTTAAATACTTTATTTAATTTAATTTAAGCCTTCTGTCCACGTTCAAGCTCCTCTTAAATATTGCACTCTTTTAAATTCGTTCGTACAGTACAACGGCTTGAACTCATCACTAATAATAAAAATTAATTGTTCATCGAATCTTCTATTACCATAAGCTTCTATAAGGTCTAAAAGTCGGTAATTTATACATAAGAACCGTTTATAACAATTGTTAATTAATTACCGACGCCAATAATAACGAAACCTACCCAAGGGATCTATCTTACCGACATACGTAAGTAGAGAGCCCTATGGTAGAACTCAGCCTTGCCGAGAAACAGTAATTTAACAACAGTAATAATAAGGATCCCTGTAATAAGAAATCCTAATTTTCCAGTTAACAATATTATAAATCTCTACACTCTAAAACCCACTGTTAACAATATGCATTTCTTATAATAATTCTTAATAACCACATTTAAACATTAATAACAAATATCTCTTTTATTATAACACATGCATATTGTCTTTATACAAATCATAACTAATTAACATTATAACTTTCTATTACACTATTCATATAATACTAAATTAGGCGTATATTATAACCTTAAGAACCACACATATATAATATTAACCATTTCTTTTTATTAAATTATAATATTATAAGGCATAAATAATTACGCGCACATATAAGTCAGACTGGCGACAGGAAGTCTCAAAGATAAGGCACGCACGCAGCCGGGCCACCGAAGGTGCTCTGGAATCCCCGAGTAACCCGAGCCCATATCAGGTAACATAGGGCATCCTGTTGACCACGCTCCTTATCACATCCGGCGGCGCGCCGAGATGTCTCGATGCCCCGTCAGCATCACGCCACTCAGTCCCACTCTGAAAAACCTTGAACGCTCCTACTCTGGATCTCTCTCGTATAATCCCATTACTCCTACCATATAGCCTACCCCACTCTTGAGTTCCATTGTCCGGACCGAACGAGGCCCCGGGAGCAGCTCCCACCGCAGAGTCGACATCGGAAGTTCATACAGTACAGACGTGCCTCTTAGGAGAGCCTCCAAGACATCTTTGTTAATTTGACGCAAAGAGGAAAAGTGTCTCTGAGCGACCGTGCCACCACGGACAACGGTCGTCTCGCATAAGAGCCTCTTCCTACGCTCTTTCAGAGCCTTTGCCTTGTGCTATTCAAAATCTGGAAGATTTCTTAGGAAACTTGCCAGAACATCCACGGTGTTTTATAATACTCAAAGTGTGCGGATAAGTCGACTCCCCGCTCGAGTTGTGCCGTGGCTAGAGTGGTCCTAACAATACTGAGAGTATTCTGGAATAAAAAAGCCTGTTCTTTGAGATTTCTCTGCAAAAGTCTGAGCTACTGAAATAAATAGTAAGTATATAATATTTTAATGCACAACACTCACATACACCGCGTTTCGCGCAAGTGAAATACAATCGCGATCTAAGCCTTAGGAACATTGTTACGCGAGTGAACCAGTGACGTTTCACCATACGCCAAGTCGAATTATTTAACAGATACCATAGCGTCACGCTGAAATTTTCGTTCATGTCGGTTCGTAACTGCCTTACATAAGGACCATTCATTATAATCCGAATAGTGTATTATCTACGTTTAGTTTGTCAAACCGCTCTTAGAATTTCGTTCCGATTTCCTTAGGATACGCTATACAAGCTAGTATATATATAAAGAGAGAGAGAGAGAGACAATCTTCAGATTCTTCTTTTTCTAAATCGTGATTACGAAACCCCAGAATCTGTCAACGCAGTGAACTACGCTCACACACTTATTATTCCCTTTCCATTCCTCCTTGCGGGCGCATGACAACGGTGCCAAGCACAGGGTTACGCGCGCACGGCATCGGTGCCAAGCACAGAGCCGTATTGGTATAGTCAGAATCCTTATCAGCAGTGGCATCCCACCACTCTGACATCGTCTCCAGGCGGATTCCTTACGCCGGAGACTCTGCTTTGAAAATCTGCTTACTCCAACCTCCTAGGCCTTCACCTCGTTAATAGACATTGAATAAAAATAAAAATTACAATTATCTCGTAACAAGGACTCACAGAGACGTTCCTTCATGTTAGCCTTCTATCTATCTCTCTCATTAGCTATTTTAGTTATAAGACATTTATATGCCTTTATAATTTCATGTATAATTATGTACTTGATATAATATTCCCACTGTTTCCACTGTAACCTGCACTTGCACATATAAAATATACTGCGTTCTGCTATTACCATTACCCGTAAAGACTATTCTATATTAAACAATCAAGTTACTAAGGTTTCAGATTAATAATATTTTTACAATCTCATTGTTTATTTAGACGAAAGTATATTCTTAATAACGACAAGATCTTGACATTATCCATTATAAAAGCTGGAATAATATAAATCATTTCATGAAGTGCATCCTTCCCCACCCACATATATATATGTATATGCATTTATTGAATTGTAACTGATTTTATTGTGTATGTGTAGACGTGTGCCATTGCATCGGCATACGCCTTAATTACCTCACTGTGTTACTTGCTATTGTACAATTCCATTAAAATCACCGATTTTCTTGTACAACGAACATATGCCATTGCATCGGCATACAATTCTTCAATATTTTCTACTAAGCATTTTAATTTTATGCAGCATCCTTGTTTTATCGGCAGCCTTTTTCCTCTTATTCGAACATTTTCTTGAAAGGAAGATATTAAGCATTCATAAATCTTTGTCCTTTTTATTCAGTTACTTAAATCAATTGGTGCCATAACATCTCTTGCCAGAGGAATTTATAGTTCATTAACCATTAAATCTGAATCTTACATTATTAAGCATAGATCTTGCTCACTTTTAGGGAAGCGCCTTACTGGAGCTACCCGCCTCTATCCTTGTCCAGACTGAGGAGCGCCTTACGGGTGCCTCTCGGCTCAAGCATCCTATCCATCCCGTCCAACTCATAAGACCACCCCTTTTCCATCAAGATCAGGAAATTTAACTTGTGAATTAATAACCTGTACAGTGCTTAGCATCCTTCAATCTCAGGGGCGCAGCTGACAGCCGCCACCCGCCTCAATTATCCTTCTCCTACAATCCGCATAACCTAACCCTGCCAAAGCATGGTAGTAAGCATTAATTATTAGTACTTTTACAGTACTCTGGCAACGGATAACTAAAGTCACAAGAGTCCTTTTCACTCAATAATTAATTTTATCAATTGCTATTTTAACTTGTCCGACCAAAAATGTTATTCTTAAACTCAATCCGTTAGATGCCAAATAAACATCGCGGGGGCGTTAAACAGAAGGCAAGGCAGCTACGTAAGGAAGCTTGCCGACGAGCGGCCCTGTTGTCTCAACACATGGACCCCACCAAACCCCGTATAATACAAGATATCACGGGGCACGATCTAGTTCCTCCATCGTACATCAAGTTTTTATTACAAAACAGACTCATAAGCACATTTAAATACGCTCCACGTCCATTACATTCCACACAAAGACACTTCATTCCGGATTCGCATTCTTTACCAAGCTCTTACAGGGCTCACACGCGCAACCCTCGGCTGGTTAAACAGCGTTCGACGACAGAAACTCTAGACATAGAATTGATAGATTTAACACAGGACGACACTTTCAACAACAAGACAGCCACCTACATTTACCAACTGGAGTCCTATTCTCTCACTGGAACTCCTCGCAAATTACCGTACCACCTTCATTACTTCCACCGGGCAGGATAACTGTACATTTTCTCAACACTTCACTGTAACTCATTACTAGCAGCTATATAATGTAAACCACATTTGTATTCATTAATTATATAACTATAAGTATTATCACTCATTTATATTACACTTTCAACTATCATATTGTCTCATTGTTAAATAAACAATTGTTTAGTCTCTATTCCTATCAATAGCCATAATCTTTATATCACCTACAATCACCATATTTCCCCCCTTTCACCATCTGTCCGGAAAAGCTCTCGGCATCCCAGGCAGTGCCGGTGTAAGCAGGTAGGCCTAAATAAATAGAGAGCAGGCGGATCACGATCCCTAGGGAGACGCGAGACGTTACAGTAGCCGTCGTTCTCTGCGGTCCTCTGCGAACTCGCGATGACCATGAATGCAACAGCACCGACGGTGCCGGTGATACTTTGCGACTGTTACTGGCTCAAGAATCGCACGCCGCTGATGCGCCCATCGCTGTCGCGGTAGCGATACCCCGCGACCACGCGATAATCGCCGTATTGTTACTGTTGAGTGGCGCGGGCTTTCTCGAGACGGCGGAGTCGACGAAGGAAAGCGCGCCTACCTCCAACATGATCGTTGACGCTCGCGATCGTCGGAGCCTGCTGTTGAAGCGTCTGCGATCATTCTTCGAACGAGTTCGTGGAATCGGGCGAGTATTTTACGACAGTTCGCTCGATTCTGTCGATCTGATCGAAGTGTTCGACGCGGTTCTCGCCTCGCAACGACACGATCACGCCGCGAAATCGCTCGATATCGCGTCCAAGCGAGCGAATTCGCAACGAGTGCGCGCGTACGAATGACGCTTGGCACCGTTGTTCGACGCCTTGTGCCTGGGAACGCGGCGTCGATGAATAACGCGTCTCAGCGAGAGCCACGTTTCGCCGCGTTCTCAGTCGTCATCATCATGGGTGTCTAAGATCGCGCTCGGTTCATCTCGTATTTCGTCGCGTTTCGTGGCGCTTGAGAGAGAGAGAGAGATATATATAATGATCGATACGATCGCCGTGTCGAACGGTGCGTGCATCAGGTCTCAATTCGTGCACTGTCGAGCGTTCGATCGCGAGTACGCCAGTTGGCCTCGCGAGATCGACGCGTGCGACGACGAATTGCGGGAGCAGCTCTGACGAAGCGCGCGAAGCATCGTCCGAACCGAACGTCGAATCTACGCGCCGACAAGTCGTCGCGATAACGACGAGATCGCGTTCTCCATCGAACGAGCACGGCGATTTCAGCGAGAACGCGTTCGAGATTCTGTCGTCCTCGCAGTCGTCGCAATGATGAGACGGTGCCGTTATCTGGCGACCGTTGCATCATATCGCGACGTCTCTCGTGAGTGACGACGATCGCTGTGTTTCGCCGTCGTTGCGCGAACGCATCGAAAACGACGACCGTCGCAAACTTGCGACGACTATGCGCGATTGGTTCTCGGAAAGTCGTACGATGAACGACGGCGACGACGCGATGATGCCGAACATCTGCACGTCGAACCGATGTCGACGATTGTTGGACGCGATGTGTCTCGCCATCGTGGGTTACACAGTGTCGCCCGAGTGCAATCGCGGGATCGCCGATGCGGCGGCACTGAACGCGTGCGTTCGCGAGGAATTTGCGCGCATCGTCGAGAAGTTCGATCTAGACGAGGGTGCGGGTGTTGCGACGAGAGACGACGATCCGACGGAAACGCTGCCCGAACCGAACGGGCATATGGTCGAGCGACGAGTGCGCGTGACGACCGTTCGCTCATCGGCGGATACGGATTCGCGTCGCGAAGCTCGCGGTTCAACGGTGCATACTGACGAGACGGCACGCGCGACAGCGACAATGGGAGTTGCAGTCGAGGGGCGAGCGAACGCCGCGACGATATCGGGTCGTCGAGAACCGGGACGAGCAACGCTCGTCTTCCGACGCGGCGGTGGCCGCGATACATGTGGTGGAACATGGCAGCCGCTGTTGACGATTCCGACGACGAGGTTCGCGCGTTGTTCGGAGCTAGGCGGAACGATTCGCCGTTACCGTCGCCGATCGGATGTCGTTCATCGTCGACCGAACGATCCATCGCCGCGGAGGAGAGCGCGCAACGCGCGATTGTCGATGGAAACGAGCGACGAGAGACCGCGAGAACGATCGCGCGCGGCGTCGTCACGAGATTCGCCCGCGGCGAGTCGAGCGGTGGTTTCGACCTCGTACGTCCGATGTATCGATGAATAAAGAAACGAATCGATAGTTTTTGTGCCATTTTTCGCAATCATCCTTTCGCGCGGATGGTTCGTCATCCAGCGGCCCTCGTTCCCCTGAAACGCATTCGTATCCGCGCGAGGACGTTCGACGCGTGTCGCCGCCGCGTGTAACGTGTAGTTACACACGGCGACGAAACCGACAGCCCTTCAGCGTCGGACGAGCGTCGGTTGCGCACTGAGGCGCGCTGCGCCTGGACGCTAGTACTTCTACACTTCCCTTTCTAGTTACAGGCACAAAATGGGCGTTGTTACGGGTTTGTCGTCGGAGTTCGAGATATCGCGAATTGTATGTTGAAGCAACCAATCGTAAGACCGGTGTCTTCAAATGGTGGAGGGAGAAATTAACGCTCACTTTACGCCTGTGGTGGGAAAAACAGTGTACAAGTACCAACGTCCAGCTCAGCGCGCCTCAGTACGCAACCGACGCTCGCCCGACGCGGAAGTGCTGTCGGTTTCGTCGCCGCGTGTAACTATACGTTACACGCGGCGGCGACACGCGTCGAATGTCCTCGCACGGATAAGAATGCGTTTCAGGGGAACGAGGGTCGCTGGATGACGAAACATCGCGCGAAAGGATGATTGCGAAAACTGACAAAAACTATCGATTCGGCGAATTGTCGCATTAAGCTCGCGCCGCTCGATAGCGAATCGACGTTATGAGCGAGTCGCGTCGGCGTTCGACGCGCGTTGGCGAATTCTGACGACGATCGGACGCAGTCGTCGTCTCCCGATACGACAGGACGTCGTCGTCGCGGTCCCGAAACGCTCGAAAATGGATACGACGACGAGGATGAGAACGAGACGGTGCACAAATGCGCTCGATACGATGTAACGGAAGACCGCGCGTCGTCGTCGCGAGACGCTCGAGGCTGACGACGATGATGAAGCGAACGAGGCGGTGCGCAAACGAGCTCGATACGACGCCACCGTTGCGTCGTCGAACGGATGTGACGCCAGCGACAAGATTTCGGTCACGGTGCGCGACAGCGACACCGCGATCGCCGAGACGATTCCGATTGACGACTCGACACTGGACACCGAGCGAACAGGGCGTCGCGTCGACAGCTCGGTTACATGCGCGCAGGACTCGGTGTCGCTCCATGCTGGAACGAGCGTTGCTCTCGCCCGAGTACGCGCACGGTCATTCGCGCGAACAATTGCGCTTCGGGATCTGAGCGCTCGATTGTTCGATCTGGCCGAAACGTTCGATCGCGACAATCGTCGAAGCGTGCAATCTGATGCGATCGTTGTAACGTCCTGCGACGTTCTCTCCAACATATCATTTTTTTCGCCTCTACATTAAAAGGCCAGCGAGACATATAGGTAGATTCAACCATAAAAAGTAATTGTTACTATTAAAATTTATCGATAAAAGATCATATCTTTTAAAATAATAATAATTTTAGAAAATCGCGCGGTGCGATTTAAGGCTCCTTCAAAGTATTACAAATTATGTCCTAATAAAATTTCTGTAAAATCGATAGTTTAGAAGTTATGGTTATTTGAATGTCTCGACCAATCAGGAAAAGGCATGTTTTTCTCAGTAACTATAAGGCCTAGAAGAAAAATCTTAATTGCTAACAATAGCATTAAAAGACCTCTATTTAACGACCATATTAACATTTTGAAAAACATTAACAATTAATAAGAAACCAACAATGTTACTTACCAGTAGACTTCAGAAAATTCTAAAATTCATACGCAGGGACTATTGGGACATCAGTAATGCGTACCTTCCGTAAAAATTAAGAAAAGTCAATTTAAAATATTTTTAACACCTACGTACATAGAGAACATTTTAGTGAAACATAAGCAAATGTCAAAACCTCAGAATATTAATTACAAAAGGAAATAATGCCAAACGAAAACAATTAATTCTTGCCCACAAACAAAGAATCCTTCTGACAGTACATTCTCAAAATTTGGTAATTCTTACTTAATATTTAATAAACCTCATTTATTTAAGTTCAGGGGTCGTTTAAATACTCTATTTAGCTTGGAAATCCACCATTTTTGCCTTGGTCACGTTTAAATACTTTATTTAATTTAATTTAAGCCTTCTGTCCACGTTCAAGCTCCTCTTAAATATTGCACTCTTTTAAATTCGTTCGTACAGTACAACGGCTTGAACTCATCACTAATAATAAAAATTAATTGTTCATCGAATCTTCTATTACCATAAGCTTCTATAAGGTCTAAAACTCGGTAATTTATACATAAGAACCGTTTATAACAATTGTTAATTAATTACCGACGCCAATAATAACGAAACCTACCCAAGGGATCTACCTTACCGACATACGTAAGTAGAGAGCCCTATGGTAGAACTCAGCCTTGCCGAGAAACATTAATTTAACAACAGTAATAATAAGGATCCCTGTAATAAGAAATCCTATTTTTCCAGTTAACAATATTATAAATCTTTACACTCTAAAACCCACTGTTAACAATATGCATTTCTTATAATAATTCTTAATAACCACATTTAAACATTAATAACAAATATCTCTTTTATTATAACACATGCATATTGTCTTTATACAAATCATAACTAATTAACATTATAACTTTCTATTACACTATTCATATAATACTAAATTAGGCGTATATTATAACCTTAAGAACCACACATATATAATATTAACCATTTCTTTTTATTAAATTATAATATTATAAGGCATAAATAATTACGCGCACGTATAAATTAATAAGTCAGACTGGCGACAGGAAGTCTCAAAGATAAGGCACGCACGCAGCCGGGCCACCGAAGGTGCTCTGGAATCCCCGAGTAACCCGAGCCCATATCAGGTAACATAGGGCATCCTGTTGACCACGCTCCTTATCACATCCGGCGGCGCGCCGAGATGTCTCGATGCCCCGTCAGCATCACGCCACTCAGTCCCACTCTGAAAAACCTTGAACGCTCCTACTCTGGATCCCTCTCGTATAATCCCATTACTCCTACCATATAGCCTACCCCACTCTTGAGTTCCATTGTCCGGACCGAACGAGGCCCCGGGAGCAGCTCCCACCGCAGAGTCGACATCGGAAGTTCATACAGTACAGACGTGCCTCTTAGGAGTGCCTCAAGACATCTTTGTTAATTTGACGCAAGGAGGAAAAGTGTCTCTGAGCGACCGTGCCACCACGGACAACGGTCGTCTCGCATAAGAGCCTCTTCCAACGCTCCTTCAGAGCCTTTGCCTTGTGCTATTCAAAATCTGGAAGATTTCTTAGGAAACTTGCCAGAACATCCACGGTGTTTTATAATACTCAAAGTGTGCGGATAAGTCGACTCCCCGCTCGAGTTGTGCCGTGGCTAGAGTGGTCCCAACAGTATTGAGAGTATTCTGGAATAAAAAAAAGCCTGTTCTTTGAGATTTCTCTGCAAAAGTCTGAGCTACTGAAATAAATAGTAAGTATATAATATTTTAATGCACAACACTCACATACACCGCGTTTCGCGCAAGTGAAATACATTCGCGATCTAAGCCTTAGGAACATTGTTACGCGAGTGAACCAGTGACGTTTCACCATACCCCAAGTCGAATTATTTAACAGATACCATAGCGTCACGCTGAAATTTTCGTTCATGTCGGTTCGTAACTGCCTTACATAAGGACCATTCATTATAATCCGAATAGTGTATTATCTACGTTTAGTTTGTCAAACCGCTCTTAGAATTTCGTTCCGATTTCCTTAGGATACGCTATACAAGCTAGTATATATATAAAGAGAGAGAGAGAGAGACAATCTTCAGATTCTTCTTTTTCTAAATCGTGATTACGAAACCCCAGTGTCTGTCAACGCAGTGAACTACGCTCACACACTTATTATTCCCTTTCCATTCCTCCTTGCGGGCGCATGACATCGGTGCTAAGCACAGGGTTACGCGCGCACGGCATCGGTGCCAAGCACAGAGCCGTATTGGTATAGTCAGAATCCTTATCAGCAGTGGCATCCCACCACTCTGACATCGTCTCCAGGCGAATTCCTTACGCCGGAGACTCTGCTTTGAAAATCTGCTTACTCCAACCTCCTAGGCCTTCACCTCGTTAATAGACATTGAATAAAAAAAAAAATAAAAATTACAATTATCTCGTAACAAGGACTCACAGAGACGTTCCTTCATGTTAGCCTTCTATCTATCTCTCTCATTAGCTATTTTAGTTATAAGACATTTATATGCCTTTATAATTTCATGTATAATTATGTACTTGATATAATATTCCCACTGTTTCCACTGTAACCTGCACTTGCACATATAAAATATACTGCGTTCTGCTATTACCATTATCCGTAAAGACTATTCTATATTAAACAATCAAATCACTAAGGTTTCGGATTAATAATATTTTTACAATCTCATTGTTTATTTAGACGAAAGTATATTCTTAATAACGACAAGATCTTGACATTATCCATTATAAAAGCTGGAATAATATAAATCATTTCATGAAGTGCATCCTTCCCCACCCACATATATATATGTATATGCATTTATTGAATTGTAACTGATTTTATTGTGTATGTGTAGACGTGTGCCATTGCATCGGCATACGCCTTAATTACCTCACTGTGTTACTTGCTATTGTACAATTCCATTAAAATCATCGATTTTCTTGTACAACGAACATATGCCATTGCGTCGGCATACAATCTTTCAATATTTTCTACTAAGCATTTTAATTTTATGCAGCATCCTTGTTTTATCGGCAGCCTTTTTCCTCTTATTCGAGCATTTTCTTGAAAGGAAGATATTAAGCATTCATAAATCTTTGTCCTTTTTATTCAGTTACTTAAATCAATTGGTGCCATAACATCTCTTGCCAGAGGAATTTATAGTTCATTAACCATTAAATCTGAATCTTACATTATTAAGCATAGATCTTGCTCACTTTTAGGGAAGCGCCTTACTGGAGCTACCCGCCTCTATCCTTGTCCAGACTGAGGAGCGCCTTACGGGTGCCTCTCGGCTCAAGCATCCTATCCATCCCGTCCAACTCATAAGACCACCCCTTCTCCATCAAGATCAGGAAATTTAACTTGTGAATTAATAACCTGTACAGTGCTTAGCATCCTTCAATCTCAGGGGCGCAGCTGACAGCCGCCACCCGCCTCAATTATCCTTCTCCTACAACCAGCATAACCTAACTGCCAAAGCATTGGTATTAAGCATTAGTTATTAGTACTTTTATAGTACTCTGGCAACGGATAACTAAAGTCACAAGAGTCCTTTTCACTCAATAATTAATTTTATCAATTGCTATTTTAACTTGTCCGACCAAAAATGTTATTCTTAAACTCAATCCGTTAGATGCCAAATAAACATCGCGGGGGCGTTAAACAGAAGGCAAGGCAGCTACGTAAGGAAGCTTGCCGACGAGCGGCCCTGTTGTCTCAACACATGGACCCCACCAAACCCCGTATAATACAAGATATCACGGGGCACGATCTAGTTCCTCCATCGTACATCAAGTTTTTATTACAAAACAGACTCATAAGCACATTTAAATACGCTCCACGTCCATTACATTCCGCACAAAGACACTTCATTCCGGATTCGCATTCTTTACCAAGCTCTTACAGGGCTCACACGCGCAACCCTCGGCTGGTTAAACAGCGTTCAACGACAGAAACTCTAGACATAGAATTGATAGATTTAACGCAGGACGACACTTTCAACAACAAAACAGCCACCTACATTTACCAACTGGAGTCCTATTCTCTCACTGAAACTCCTCGCAAATTACCGTACCACCTTCATTACCTCCACCGGGCAGGATAACTGTACATTCTCTCAACACTTCATTGTAACTCATTACCAGCAGCTATATAATGTAAACCACATTTGTATTCATTAATTATATAACTATAAGTATTATCACTCATTTATATTACACTTTTAACTATCATATTGTCTCATTGTTAAATAAACAATTGTTTAGTCTCTATTCCTATCAATAGCCATAATCTTTATATCACCTACAATCACCATATTTCCCCCTTTCACCATCTATCCGGAAAAGCTCTCAGCATCCCAGGCAGTGCCGGTGTAAGCAGGTAGGCCTAAATAAATAGAGAGCAGGCGGATCACGATCCCTAGGGAGACGCGAGACGTTACATCGTTAGCCATCGACTACTTCACGCGGTTGTACGATATATCGTATCGAGCGTATCGCTTCTTCGACGTGGACACGCGACTTTCGTGTCGCTCGTTGCCCGTCGTTTTAGCCGCTACGGTCGATAACTCCGTGGTCGCGGGATCGGTTCCGATGTCCGTTTCCGTTGGTTCGTGGTTGAGGAAAGGAGCGATCGAGGAATTTTGTCGAGTTCAGTTCTACCGGGTGTACGAGTACCTGCGATGCTACGAGTTGCAACAAGTGATCGTTCGCGAGGCGTTCGATCGAGACGACTACGCCGTTTTTGCGCGAGAATGGGGAGCGACGGCGACAGCGCGAGGTCGTTTGTTCGAGATGGTCATCGGCGTCGACGACGAGACGATCACCGGACGATAACCGACGAAGCGACTCTCTGTCGCGCCGTGGCGACGATCGCCAAGGTTCTGCTCTGCGTGCGTCGCATCGAGGAATCGCTGGACGCCGACGCGATAACGGTGCGCGATCGCATCGAGGCGTTTCCGTTCATCTCCGAAGATCTCGTCCGCTCGGCGTTATCGCGCGACTAACGACGCGTCCATGGATTTGGAGCTGGGAGCTCTTGCAACGAAACGCGTGACGACGCCGAGCGGACGGGGTCGTTTCATCGTTGAATTGGCCCGCGTGGAACTTACCCTTGTCGCGATACACGGTGTCGCTGGCCAAGGCGCGCACCGTCAACAGCGTGGACGATCGCGGAGACGTGTCGCTCGCAACGGTGACCACCGACGCTACAAACGGCTCCGACGCGAACGTTTGGGCCTCTCTCACGTCGGAGCTACGGTTACATGGTTCTCTATCGCGTAAACGCGCACTACGATCGACGTCGCGTTCGAGGAGACGATGATTTTTACACCGAGTTGTTCACGAACCTGTATCGCGTCCTGGACGCGGAGAGTATCTTCATCGCGCTCTGAAAGATGGAGGATCAAGGGGCGAGTAATAAACAGCTGGACGATTGTAACGATAAATAATATTGTGTTTTTTATTTCACGCGCGCAAGCGTTTTCATTTTTACGCGGCCCCCCTACCACGATATTCGACAATGCAACGCGGGTCTAGTTCGACGAAAGTCGAATCGCTCAAGAACGCGACGATACGCACGACAGCACGTGCAACGTGTACCTGTCGAGCCAGAGCACTGAGGTCGCGACGAGCGATGCGCCAAACTGTTTGATCGTTGACGATCGCGTGAGCCGGTAATTTCACGGGTCGGCACATGATTCGCAGCGCTGGCGCTGACTCGTGTAACTGTACATCACCATCAGAAAGAACGATCGGATCTTGGCGTACGTATGGTTCTACATGTTAACCGAGGATGCGAGAAATCTCGGTCCGGCAACATGACGCATCGGTACAAAACCTCGTGCAACGACGTGACGTTGCGACGCACGGTCTCGTCGGTGCTCAACTGCTCGGAAAAACGCAGCGACGCTCTGTTCAGCGCGGCTATCAGCAAGCACGCTTCGCACATTCTGCACATTCTGATCGTCAGAAACGGTTGTTCGTGAAACATCCACAAATGTGAGTCGTTATCGACAATCGGATTCTCGTCGGTCTCGCGTTCGCGATCGTTTCTCGCTCTATCGTCGCGTCGCACCTCGATCCCGCGAATGACTCTGACATAGTCCAGCGCGAAAGACTCGACGCTGTAGTGATCGTGAGCGAAGACGGTACCGTTCGTCGCTGCATGTTCGACGGCCGAACGAAGCTGGCCGCGTCGCACCGCGAGACTGAACGGCACCGCTAGTACGTATATCTCGCGCTTCATGCATTCGCGGAACAACGTCTCGATTCGTGATCAGATCTTTTCCGAGTAACGGTAATAGTCGCGAACGATACGATCGAAGATCATGGTCAGCGCGAACAGCGTGCCGTGACACGTCGCGATGAACGCGTCATTGACGGTTTCGCGATGATGTCGACCGGGATCATCGCCGCAGTTTCGGAAGTGATGATCCGTAGCGTTCGAGCGCGCGTCATCGTTCACACCGGATAGAACTTCGCGCGACTTCCAGTGCGGCAATCGGTGCAGTATCGCTGGCACGATCTCGAACCAGAACATTTCGTCGTCGAGGAAGGTCCAACAGTCTCGCCATCGCGGTTCGGTTATCGGATTCGGTACGTTCGGCGAGTGTCTCCAGTCGGCACGAAATCTAGCCGCTCGCTCGTCTCGATACAACCAACACGGTTGATCCGCGCGCCGCACATACATCAATATACGCTCGCCGTATAATGTCAGCGTTCGGAGCATAACGTGCAGATACTGAAGGCGCGCGATGCGCGTATCGTCGCCATTGTCCTTGTCGCGCCGTTGCGCGGATGTTAATTTGGATATGAGTTCGCGCCAGCCGCTCAACGAGATCCACAAATTGTCGTCCGACGATCCGTTCGCGTTCTCCATCTACAGATGAAACAGTCCCATCTCCGTGTTCAATTCGCTAAACGTTTCGGCGTCGCTGCCATCGACGATCTCGTCCGTTCGCTCGACGTCGGTCTCGTCGCTGTCGCTGACAACGGTGTCAGGGTTCAGCACGAACAGCAGGAAATTTGCGGTGTCCATGAGGCAGCCGTGAATGTCGCCTCGATCCAATCGACACGAAGCGAGTTCGTCTTCGCGCAAAACGTTGACTACGCGCAGAAACGCCGAGCGCGATACGTCGGCGCAGGACTATATAGCCGCGGACGAGGTCGGGGCGTCAGCGGCAGGAACGACCGAAGACTGTCGCGTTACGGACGCTTCTCCTACGATGGAATCGACGTGTCGCGAGACGGTTCGCAACCGCGGCAACAGCACCAGAATTTGTACCACCACATCGCGACGTCGTTGCGTCGATCACGTTGCGCGGAGATACAAGCGTTAGAATCTCGCTTGAACGGCGAACCACAGCACCGATCTGCAGACCGGACAGCGATCGATTCGTGTTCCGCACGAGACGCACGATACCATGTGTCTGCACGGTAAGAATATGAGATCGCGAGTGGCGTCGCAGCACATCAAGCACGTTGTTTCGTCTACGGTCTCGAGGACGTTGCGGTGCCGGTTTCGACCGGCCGACGCGCTATCGTTGCAACTGTCTATTTTGCGGTCGCATTTGTACCAGCGACTCGCGTTGTTTAACGCGTCTATCATCTCCATGCACTGTTGTCGCAACATCGCGGCAATGGCATTCTCGTCATGGCGCGGAAACGCGTCGATCGTACTGTTTAAGGCAACGCGCAATTTGTCGATGTTCATCATCGCGCGCAGAATGTTTCGGTACATTCCGTGATTCCTACAGGTGAACGCGACGAAGGTGCGCTTGTTCAGCAGGGTCTCGTATCTATGTTGCGCAATTGTCCCTCCCCGCTTGGAAAGAATGACGTCGCTGAGAGCGCGATCGCGTCGTCCACGCGCCGAGATCTCAGGAAGCGATCCAGCGACGTCGACGACGAATGCAGCATGAGTTGCGTCGCCGACAGTCGATAGAATCGCAATCTTTGTTGCAACTAGGCGCATTGAAATCGCCAGAACAGATGTTCCCTGAGCGGATCGAGCATGGACATTAACGTCGCGATCGTCGTTGCGCGACGACGACGTCGTTTCCTTCGTTCGAGTCGTCTTCGTCGTCGGTGTCGCGCAAACCCCATTCGCTCAATCGCAGACCGCAGTGGTGACAGATCACCACATCCGCGCGATCGTGTTCGGAGAAGAAACCGTTCTGAGCGAAAATAATAACAGTACGAGGGAAAAATCGTTGCGGCGGCCCATTCGCAGGACGATACTCGGTCCACGTAATGGGCGTATCGCGACGCGGCCGAAGACACGACCTCGAACGCACTCGCGTTATCGCTATCGATGGCATTGATGAGATCGCGTTTTCGTCGTTTCATATTCGAGATCGCGCGTGTGTCTTTCTTCGAATCACCGCTCTTCGAATCGAAGGTATCGCGATCGCGATTTTATTTTCGACGCGAACGATCGAACGTTTTTTCCATTATCCGAATCAAACATCGTCGCGCTTTGTCTATCTCGAAATTAGCGCGTGTCATTCGCACGTCGTCGATCCCGAAATTGGCGCATGTCGGTCCTCGCGTCGCAAATCCGTTCGTCGTTCTGAAAACAAACATCGTCACGGTTCGTTAAGTTCGTAATCGGAGCGCGTCGATATTCGCGTCGGTGCGTTTCATCCCGTCCTAATTATCAACGATCGAATCCTTGCATCATTCCGAAGATGGTAAACATTGTCACGCTTCGTCGATCTCGAAATTAGCGCGTACTATTAGCACGGTTATCGATGCGATTTCATATTTCGAGCAAACATCGTCGCGGTTCGTTGAGTTCGTTATCCGAAGCGAACATCGTTACGCTTCGTCGATTTCGAAATTAGCGCGTGTCATTCATTGTTCCGAAGACGGATAACGCTACGCTTCGTTAGTTTCGAGAAAAATAGAGATTACCGCTCAATCTGCGAGAATAATGAGGCGGACGAAAGATATCAGTAACTCAAGCGGACGAGACGCAATCAACCGTGACGAAGAGTGGCGCCGTATAGTTGAGGGACACCGGAAAACAGATACCGAATTGCGAAACGAATCGGTGTTATCTGTCCTCGAGAACGTCGAATCAAATTAGTTGCATAATTAGGTTTCGTCTATTGAAAAATAGAAACTACCGCTCAATCTGCGAGAATGATGAGGCGGGCAAAGGATTTCATTGCCTCAAGCGAACGATACGCAATCGACTGCACCAAAGAGTGGCGCCGTGTAGTCGAAGGACACCGGAAAACATATACCGAATTGCGAAACGAATCGGTGTTATCTTGAGGACGTCGAATCGAGTTAGTTTTATGATTAGGTAGTATCTGTTAAGACAGCCGGACGTGGTCGTACGTGACTAAAAGCATACCATCTCTAAACGAATCTTTTTGTTTACGTTATCACTCGATCGTCGCGAACCCGAGTACTTGTTTTGTCACAAAGGACGAACAGATAGCGACTTATCGGAACTGGTCACGCGAAAATATTCGATCTTGATCATGGTTAGCATAAAAAGAGTCATCGTTGACCGGGCGGATAGGCGAGATGATGGCGCCACCAAGGGCGCATTGCGTACGGAAGAAAGCGTCGCGCCTCAGAGACCGGGTCGGACCGAAAGCGTCAAATCGACCGATTGGCTCCGCGTCACGCGGTACCCTCGGAGGAACGCCGCTCTTACCGGCGAGATAGAAGAACCGATCGACGATACATCGTCGATATTCTATGGAAAATTAACACGCAGGCTGATGGGTCCACAGAGTAAGTGTTCGATTTGCGCATCTCGTCTTCTCGCTATTCCCCCACCCCCCACAATGCGATTGTTTTTCTAACAGCGCGTCTGCTTCTTTTTCTCAGATTGCTCGCGACCTGTCAGCTATTCAAAGATTGCGTGCGAAAGTACGCCAAGGATTTGCAGGCCAGATGTCAGTGTCTGCTGAATCGATTGCGCATTCAGGAGGCGATCGATTGCGAAGAGATCACATCTATCCGCGATGTCGAAAGACTGCTTGATCTGAGGATCGAGGCAACGAAAGCTGCATCGTCATCGAGTATCGTTCGAAGACCGGAGCTTGATTCTCATCCCAGAGAACCGGTAGTCGCGCACCGGTGATCACGATCGTCAATGACGTGAGATCGACAACACCAATCGATTTGACGCTGTCTTGTACCGTCTCCGACGAAGAATCGCAATTCGCCAACGTCGAGATGGATGCGGTGACTGCTGCGATTCTCGATACGACCGAAGCGCTCCTGAGCTTGCAGCCTCGGAACGACGATGTCTAGTCGGACGCGCAGCAGCCGAGCTACGTTGAGTGGTTGAACGCGATGGACGCTGAACTCTCGAACGTTGCGGTGCTTCCGTCGAGTGAAGTTTCGAACGCTGTATGATCAGTCTTCGAGCGAACAACGACACGACGAGTGGCCGAACGCTACGAACGAAGGTATACGCGAAACGATAGAAATGGCATGTTTCGACTATGATTCCCCGCTGTGTCACGAAATCGCGCACAGTATCGCGATACTGCTCAAAGACGATGATTAACCGATGGACCACGTCAGTCTGTCGAACGTCGAATCGTCGTTGAACGAGACTGCTGTAACCGTGCTGTAGACGTGCTGAATATTCCGGATCGAGTCGCTTCGTTGTCGCATCCGTCCACGCCGACGACGCTGATGCGCGATCTCAACGACGAGCCGTCGCGAATCGATTACTTCGATCTCGACGATGATTCGTGGGGTCGTACTTTCGCGGACGCAATCAGCGGTATCGTTCGTTCCGGTGTCACGAATTTGCGATTGATCACGAGGTCATCATTGAGCGAGATCATCGTTGGTGGTTTTGCTCGAGCCTCCGTGTCGGCGGCGACAAAATTGCCCGTGATAACCACGTGCTGTTACGAGCAAGGTGTGCTGTCGCACGTGCACAGGGGGCGAAGAGTAAAACCGTCGATTCAGCTTCAACGAGCCATGTACCATGAATTTTGCAAAACTCACAATTCGTTCGGTCGGAACGTTGTTGTCGGGGATGCGAACGACGTCGCGATGTTCGAGTACGACGGATTGTTTTGTTCGACCGCGAACATGAACAGAGTCGCGAACGTGTTCGCGATTCTGTTCACGTTTTAACGATGGTCACGCGAATCGAACTCGATCGTGACAGCTTCCATTGAAAATCGATGCGATCTCGTGTTGTGCGCCGAGACGGTGCTTTATGTGCCACCGACCGTCTTTGTGAGTGTGAACATCGAGCATTCGCCGAATCAACAGGGACAACCTCTCGTTCGGTCTTATGGCTAAGTTATCGAAACGCTGGTTAGATTGCAACATCGCGACGGTGAGCAACTTGATGATCGACGACGCGAAACTGATCGAACAATTGCCCGATATGAGAGTCGACGACACGCGCGAATTGGTGCGCTCGTTGAAGAGTCGCGGTCGATCGGTCCCGATATACGGTGTCGAGGTGCGCTTCGCGGATGCGCGGGTGCATCGCGACATGAAATTACGACCGATCGGTATAACTGATCGATTTGACAATTTTGCGATTCAGCGTTCGACCGCGGTTTTTCGACTTCGACGTATTGCGCGAATCGTTGACTCGATAGTAGCGTGAATGGATCGCGAGTCGTGTTCGATCTCACGACGTTTTTTCACCAAAAGAATGTTCCTGTCGCGTCACTTCTTTTCGTACAGTTATTAATAAACTATTGTACTTATTGTCAAATTTATGTACTTAATGTTTTTAACGAGAAACTGATTTCTAAGATGTTCTTGCGTAAATGACGAAACAAGAAACGATTTTATGAAAATGTATTTTTTAGGAATAATGATTTTTGTCACAACTTTCAACGTTCGATCTCACGACGTTTTTCATCAAAAGAACGTTCCTGTCGCGTCACTTCTTCTCGTACAGTTATTAATAAACTATTGTACTTACTGTCGAATTTATGAACATGTTTTTTAACGAAAAACTTATTTCTAAGATTGTTCTTGCGTAAATGTCGAAACAAGAAACAATTTTATGAAAATATATTTTTAGGAATAAATGATTTTTGTCACAGCTATCTCACTTATTTCCAATTTGTTCGATACTCTCGCACGCGATAAGAAATCAGACTATGTTCGGTCTAAAGAGAAACATTGAGTCGACCGATCTTGACACGGCTCTTACATAATCGTACAAGGTGTTTTTGGCATCCGATGACGATTCGTCGATCGACAGTTTCATATCCAGCAATCTTGTCAAAATGGATCTTAGTTCGCGCAAATCGTTGCACAGTAGCACGTCCATGGAAGAAGTCTGGAAGTCTGTCTGGTCGATCGATTCGCTCTTCCGTCAAATACCGTCCCATACTAGATAACACAACGATGCAGAGTTCCTCTGGAAACGTGAATCGTTGTCGCGTTTGAATTTTTGGTAACTTCGCGAATGTGCATGGAGTTCAACGTGAGCGCTAAAACGTACGTTATTGTAACGATAATACCGACGACGTACGCGAAGATTCGTCTTTGACATCGCAGTTTCGATCCCGTCGACGATCTAGTACCGATGGAAGTCACCTCCTCGTACTCGGATATCATTTTTGTTCGTTCGTCATTTTCGTAATCGGGACTCACTCTCTCATCGTCGTTGCGTTCGTGTCCAATGTTGACTTGCGGCACAGTGGTAGGTTCGTACACTACGCATCTCTCGTAGTATTCGTCGCGCATCTTCGTGCCGTGTCGTCGTCTGATCGCGTCGCAGAGTTTGCGCTACTGTTACGGATCAATTGACGACTTTTTCTCGCTCTTGCGCAAACGCGACACGTCGTTGCGGCAACGATGGTTTCGTGTCGAACGATGACTCCGTTTCGACGTCGTTGGTACGATGATGTAAGTTGTGACGATAAATAAATTTATTCCCCGTTATCGCGGTAGCGGACATATTTAGCACTGAGGTCCGAATCGTGTCGATCAGTCGTTCCAACATTTCCGAAAAAACAACTGTTCCATCGGGGTTAAGAACGCGAAATGTATCTCGTGGTTTATTCTGTCGTTGACGGTAACGAGCCAATTTGCAGAGTATGAGTCGCTGACTTGCGACGGTACGAAGCGAGTTGTTCAAGGAACTAGTTCTGCTCGCGTACTGTCGGAAGATTCGTTGGATCGCTCGCTCAGTTACATTCTATCGTCATCCAATGTGGAATGCGCGCAAATAGTGCGCGATTCCTCGCAAGATAACGCGACGTCAACGTTCGATGATTCGAATACGTTCGTGTCGGCGAAGGAAAAGCAATTGTTGATTCAAACCGAAATAGATCGTGCGGTTAACCAATGGCTGTTCGAGACCAACGAGGAAGAATCGAACTTCGAGTGCGATCGACGCTCCAGATCGTACGAAAAACCGATCAGAACGTTTTACGTGATTTTTAAATCGTCGAACGTCGTAACATTGAACGGGAATGTTTTGATACTTCCGATCAAAAATCTACGCGATATCATCCACTGGAGATCACGATAAAATTGTGAACAATTGGCCGGATTATTACGTGGATCTGCAACCGGTGTTGCTCGTGTTCATCGCGCGATCTATGGGTTTAGGTACATGCGAAGCATATCGCCCGGATTATCCGGTTGCAGGTCCATAATTCGTTTACGCAAGATAACTGAGCGTTCGGCGCGCGTTATATTTCGAAAAAATGTTAATGTTATGATTTTTTTGATCGCAGACGCTCTGGAGAATCCCGGATCTGAGTGCATATCGATTTTTCGTCATCTTGGATCACCGGCAAATAATACGCTATTGTGCAAATGGGAGAAGAGTATAATGCGAACGTTCATGTACAGTTGCACCGCGAAGATCGAATGTTCGAGGGATCGGACAAAATATCACGGCGGTATCGATGATCGAAACACCGCAAGATCAAGAGTGCACTGAATCTTATTACAAGAGGTGTATCCTCTGATGCGTCGTGTCTACGGTATGCTGACGACTTATAACGACGAATACAATCCCGCATCAACGTTGAATTATGTATTGTAAAAAAAGAACTGATGAACGGAAATGATTTTGGAATTATTGCTTGGCGCGTTTATTTCTTCGTTTGGCAGATCCTAAAACCGCGATCGAATTGATCGAAGATGCCACTATGGATCGCTTGTTGTGCGTAGCGAAATCTCGATTGTGCACGATCGATCGAGGTTTCTCTTTGACATTCGACGCGTTGAACACCGATTCGAGCGTATTTGTCGTTTCGATGGCTTTGGGCGGTGATCGCGGTGATTCGGTAATTATCGAGTTATACAATTTCGACGGTGCGTTGACGGTTTCGAACAGAGATTGCCGCGGCTCGCTGAAAACCGTTCCGTAGCTCTCGCGATCGTTCGGACGAGATGTCGTTTCGAACGACGGCGTGTCGACCGCTTCAGACGACGGTGTGTCGACGAGGACGATCTCGCGGTCGTTTGGACGCGACGTCGTTTCGGACGACGGCGTGCTGACGTCTTCTGACGACGGCTTCGGACGACGGCGTGTCGACGGCTTCTGACGACGGCGTGTCGACAGCTTCGAACGACGACGTGTCAACGGTTTCGGGCGACGGCGTGTCGACGGCTTCGGACGACGGTATATCAACGAGAACAATCTCGTAGTCGTTCTGACGATACCTCGTTTCGAACAAAGACGCGTTGACGAAGACCTTTTCGTACTCGTTCGGATACGATGTCGCCGCGATCGCGAGTTTCGAGCTCGTCGAATCGATGGCGCTGTTTTTTCGAGCCGTGAACGATCTCATTGAATTCATAGTTTCACTGGATTCGGATTCGCTTCTTACGGATGACAAAACGGACAGTGATTTCGGTACGATCAGCAACGGTCGATTATTCGTTTGATCTTCGTCTCCGGCGTCGATCGAGTCTGTCATCCTATCGACGATCACGAGCGATGAATCGTGCGCTGGTTCCTCGTCATCGGTCGAATCTTCGTTATCGCTCGCGTTCGATTCGTAGTTTATCGCATTGTTGCGTTCAGATTTCTCGTTCGACAGTGATATTCGTCACAGCGATCGAATCGCGTGACAAGCGTCGATGTATCGTGCCACGTACGCGGCCAAGCGATCACCGGGCTCGGATAACCCAAATATAGTTCAACAGAGCGGTTAGTCCACCCAGCAGAACGAAGAAGCAAACGATGCCCGTTTGATACCACAAGTTCCAATCAACGACCATGACGTTATCGTCGATGCTATGTGCTATCCGTTAACGGATTTGCGCGATGCTCATTCTTCAGAGCGCGAATTATAGAAAACAGTCAGCCAGATCGACGGTGCACACTCTAAGCGTGAGGAAACTCGCGCGAGAATTCGCAATGGTATCGGGCTTTGGGAATACAAACGACGTCGCGGTGTTGACTTCGCGATCGATCTTAGTACCTAGGGTGTAGTGAGCGGACATTAATTCAGCCAAGGTTCGTTCGGTGGTCACCGTGCTCAACGAATCGTAGACCAGACGCTCGATATTCAGAATGACCGCCAATATCGAAAACACTGGCCAATCCACGATCGAGCAGTAACCCGCGTACAAAGAATCGACCATGTCGGTCGCGAACGGCATGACGGTATCGTTGACCGTTATTCGACGATCCGGTATTCCTTCGGCGGCGAACAGACATTTTTCGAGAAGACGCTCGTCAAAGCAGATGTACAATTCTCCCGATTAAGGGTCGAACAGAGCACCGAATGGAACGGCTCCGTCGCCACCGCTGTCGATTTCCGTGGGTACGATGCGCACTTCATACCCACGGAAACGCTATTGACTACGTCGTAAAAATACGAAAAATACAGAGAGACACACGACAAGATATGACCGATGAGAGGGGTGCGAGCAGCGATGTTACAAGTACGAGTGCTTCGCACGCGTCGCGAGGATTCGTGCATCTGTGCGACGGTGTCGTTGCATCATCGCACTCGAACCGCGTCGATTCGTCGCGATCTGGTGCGAATGTAAATCGGAGCGCCTCCTCCACGAAGATCACTCGTGACAACAATTGCCGGTCGTAATCGTCAAGCGCGCTGAACACCACGTGCGTTTGACACAATATTCGATCGATCGGTGGTCGCTGATACGCGATCGATCGGCACTTACCCGGAACGAAACGGTAGCGCATTCTTCGTCTCCATTGCTCATCTCTTGTCGCAGTCGTCATCACATCGGTTTTATCGTCCTACGATCGTTGTCTTATCTTGGTGCAGCGACAGAATGCATTCGCGTATTGTGCGGTGAATGAGGCGAAGTGAACATGAACAATGAATATTAAAAGATTGTCTATTTTTATCTCACCTCCTAGTCCGCAAGGATCGACGAATTGTTTCGGCGGTGCGCGTTGATGCGCGCGATCGAAGTGCCCATGTGAGAAACCGAATCGCAATTGCGATGGCGAGTAGATCGACCGAACTATACATCGATCGATCCGTACGCCGCATCAAGACCGCAATAACCGTCAATGCCGTATTCGTTGCGGCACCGTTGTTTCTCGCGACTGCTTTTCTCCAATCGACCGCCGATTTATCGATCGATCGAGCGAACGTCGCAACGTTCTCTCGGATGTGTTGGAAATCGCGAAAAACGATGAATCGATTCTGGACGAAATCGCGACGATTCAAATTGTACGATAGCAAGGAGATTTTGCGATTGTCGAACGATGTCGATTGCGAGAAGCGCGACAATGCGAATGTCCTCGAAGGAGGCAGTGATTCGACGTTGCACCGGTACGAATGGCAACGAAAAAGCGAGACCGTCGTCGCTGTCGCACCTCCCGTCGTTCGTGCTCACATCGCGAAAATAGTCGATCCAGCGACGCTGAATGGCTATGGTGTTTCGTATTGTTCGTTTTTGACGACAACGTACGCATCTGGGCTGTATCGTGGCACTCATCCGAAGAATACGCACTCGTCGTCCGACGTGGAAAACGACGCTTTATCGTACGAATAAGATCGCGAATGTTTCGAGCGACGAAGGTGCCGTGAAAGTTCGTATTTGCTTCTCCGTTGTCGCGACGAGAAAGAAACCGTACACTCGCGCCTGTTATTATTCTTATATGTCTTTATTACGGAATACTTTCGCATCGCGCGAACGAAAACCGATCACATAGCGTCGCGCATTCCGCGAATCGTTATGGGACCACGGTCAGTCGCACGGAAGCAACGTTTCGTTCGAGCTACCGAGTCCAGGTGGCTGCGATCAAGAGAGTCGATGACGAGTCGTCGAACAGCGAGTCCATGGCGCCACGATCGTTGTTCGCTCGTTTCAACCAGGTCGCGTACGCTCGTTGCAGCGTACGATCAAATTCGGCGGCGGTCGTGCACGTGCGTTTTTTCAGCGGATCGTCGATACTGCCGCGTTTAAATCCCTCCACCGATTGTACGAAATAAACAGCAAGTCGTCTAACGATCTTGTAGTAATTCAATCGATCGCGATCCGAGTGAAAATCCCACAATAGACAAAATGTGGTCGCGTTCGGATCCTCAACGTCCAACGCGAACACGCAGTGCACGCGATCACCCGGATTGCAACCGTACCGTTCGATCGTGGCTTGAATGAAACTGGCTTCCGATCCGACCATACTGCGCGGATTAAGCGCCATATTGAAAGCGAACGCTTCGACGCCGTGCGATGCGTAATAACGATTCAGCGACGCGAACATCGCTACGAAAAACGCCACTTGATCCTCGATCACTAGTCGGCAGCGAGCCACCTCGGGACATGTCGCAAGGATACTCGCGACATTGCGCTGCAACGTGTTTACTGTACGTTTGACGAATTCCTGGGCGTTTTTCTCGAATCCTTTGGTGACAAAACGGCCTCGCGCGAGTTCCAGCATTTTCCAGTATTTCTTCTTGCCCATTATGCTGCACGTTTCCACGCCCGAATCCTCCAAATCGATAGCGATCAGTGGGCAATTGTAGCGTCGAAACGTTCGATTGATCAGTCGCACTATCAGCGCCTCGTATTTTGTTGCTGATCAGCGTCTATGGCGTTGAATTTTGGTCCTTTGTTGAGATCCGAGACATCGTCTGCTCCTTCGAGCGACGATTCGCACAGCGTCAACACGCACAGAATGAGCCTGTCCATATCGCGGTATATCACATCGCATCGAATCTCGCGACGCGACAATGCGACACCGTCACCATCACCGTTGTCGCCATTGACCACGCGAATAACCGATACCGGGGAACACGCAACAACCGCGGGTAACGCCACTTCGCATATTTAGGCGATTTCGTGAAAAGTCTTTTGCGACAACAGGGTCACGGTGGCGGCCACTTGCGACGAATACACCACGCTGCGTCTGTGATTCAGGTATCCGTACATAGAATTGGCGACCACTTTGAACATCTTCTTGCAGCCGAACACGCATCGCTGAAACACGTCGTCTATCGCGCGCATCTTTACTTTGTAGCGCTTCCGCACGCAGCGCGTACGCAGATAGCGACTCCACAGGGAACATATTATAGGCCGATCGTCGTTCACCGTGGCGCTTCGACACACCACGAGGATCTGTCGTCGCGTCGGATTGACGCTGGACTCGATCATTTCGCGCGCGTTCGAAAACTCGACGCTTTCGTACCATCCGCCATGACGTCGAACGACCGCCGCTGCAAGCGAGTTTCAACCGCGAACCGTGTAACGCGACATATCATCCTCGGCCATCGCGTCGTCGTCCGTGGACTCGATCAGCAGTTGACCGGTGCTTTTGCGCGATAAAGAGTCCGTTGGTTCGTAGTTGAAGCATCTCACCAATCCGTCGCGTATGTTTCGATCCCATAGAGTCTCGTCGTCGCCGTGAATCTCCAATAGATGATCGCAGGTCAATACATAAACCGTCTCCATTGACAGTTCGTATTGGCATCCGATCGACGGGTAGAACGAGCGAAAGGTCCATACAAATCAGTGTCCTGCAACAGGACAAGATCGGACGTTCAGACAACGATCGTCGCGCGTTCGTCGTCCTTCTCGATCGGACACTCACGAGTAATGATTGGGTGCTGCCGAATTGATGCCTCCGATGTACACCTTGTTGTCGTCGATGCGCATCAGTGTAGCAATTGATCGTACACCGGTGGCAACGCGGTTCGACCGGTNATGGAGATTACCGCGGCTCGCGAAAATCGTTTCGTAGCTCTCGTGATCGTTTTCGGACGAGATGGCGTTTCGGACGACGGCGTGTTTGACGTCTTCCGAACGGCGCGTATCGACGTCGTTCGAAGCGCGGCCAGCGACGTGTTGACGAGGATGATCTCGTGATCGTTCGGACGCATGTCGTTTCGAACGGACGCGTGTCGACGGCTTCGGCGACGGTGTGTCGACGAGGACGTCTCGCAATCGTTCGGACGCGACGTCGTTTCGGACGGATGTGTCGACGAGGACGATCTCGCGGTCGTTCGGACGGACGTCATTTCGGACACGGGCGTGTTGACGTCTTCGACGACGGCGTGTCGACGTCTTCGAACGGTCGTGACGAGGCGTGTCGTGTCGTTTCGAACGACGGCGTGTCTTCTGACGACGGCGTTCGACGCTTCGACGACGGCGTGTCGACGGCTTCTGACGACGGCGTGTCGACAGCTTCGAACGACGACGTGTCGACGGTTTCGGGCGACGGCGTGTCGACGGCTTCGGACGACGGTATGTCAACGAGAACAATCTCGTAGTCGTTCTGACGATAACCTCGTTTCGAACAACGGCGCGTTGACGAAGACCTTTTTGTACTCGTTCGGATACGATTTCGCCGCGATCGCGAGTTTCGAGCTCGTCGAATCGATGGCGCTGTTTTTTCGAGCCGTGAACGATCTCATTGAATTCATAGTTTCACTGGATTCGGATTCGCTTCTTACGGATGACAAAACGGACAGTGATTTCAGTACGATCAGCAACAGTCGATTATTCATTCGTTTGATCTTTGTCTCCGGCGTCGATCGAGTCGTCCTATCGACGATCACGAGCGATGAATCGTGCGCTGGTTCCTCGTCATCGATCGAATCTTCGGTTTCGCTCGCTTTCGATTCGTAGTTATCGCGTTGTTACGTACAGATTTCTCGTTCGACAGTGATATTCGTCGCAGCGTCGAATCGCGTGATAAGCGTCGATGTATCGTGCCACGTACGCGGCCAAGCGATCACCAGCTCGGATCGCCAAATATAGTTCAACAGAGCGGTTAGTCCGCCCAGCAGAACGAAGAAGCAAACGATGCCCGTTTGATACCACAAGTTCCAATCAACGACCATGACGTTATCGTCGATGCTATGTGCTATCGGTTAACGGATTTGCGCGATGCTTATTCTTCAGAGCGCGAATTATAGAAAACAGTCAGCCAGATCGACGGTGCACGCTCTAAGCGTGAGGAAACCCGCGCGAGAATTCGCAATGGTATCGGGCTTTGGGAATACGAACGACGTCGCGGTGTTGACTTCGCGATCGATCTTAGCACCTAGAGTGTAGTGAGCGGACGTTAATTCAGCCAAGATTCGTTCGGTGGTCACCGTGCTCAACGAATCGTAGACCAGACGCTCGATATTCAGAATGACCGCCAATATCGAAAACACTGGCCAATCCACGATCGAGTGTACGACGCAGTAACCCGCGTACAAAGAATCGACCATGTCTGTCGCGAACGGCACGACGGTATCGTTGACCGTTATTCGACGATCCGGTATTCCTTCGGCGGCGAACAGACATTTCTCGAGAATACGCATGTCGCAGCAGATGTACAATTCTCCCGATTGAGGGTCGAACAGAGCACCGAACGGAACGGTTCCGTCGCGACCGTTGTCGATTTCCGTGGGTACGATGTGCGACACGTTATTGACTACGTCGTAAAAATACGAAAAATACAGAGAGACGCACGACAAGATATGACCGATGAGGGAGGCACGAGCAGCGATGTTACAAGTACGAGTGCTTTCGCACGCGTCGCGAAGATCCGTGCATCTGTGCGACGGTGTCGTTGCATCGTCGCACTCGAACCGTGTCGATCCGTCGCGATCTGGTGCGAATATAAATCGGAGCGCCTCCTCCACGAAGATCACTTGTGACAACAATTGCCGGTCGTAATCGTCAAGCGCGCTGTACACCACGTGCGTTTGATACAATATTCGAACGATCGGTGGTCGCTGATACGCGATCGATCGGCACTTGCCCGGAACGAAACGGTGGCACATTCTTCGTCTCCATTGCTCATCTCTTGTCGCAGTAGTCATCACATCAGTTTTATCGTCCTACGATCGTTGTCTTATCTTGGTGCAGCGAGAGAATGCATTCGCGTATTGTGCGATGAATGAGGCGAAGTGAACGTGAACAATGAATAATAAAAAATTGTCTATTTTTATCTCACCTCCTAGTCCACAAGGATCGACGAATTGTTTCGGCGGTGCGCGTTGATGCGCGCGATCGATGTGCCCATGTGAGAAACCGAATCGCAATTGCGATGGCGAGTAGATCGACCGAACTACACATCGATCGATCCGTACACCACATCAAGATCGCAATAACCGTCAATGCCGTATTCGTTGCGGCACCGTTGTTTCTCGCGACTGCTTTTCTCCAATCGACCGCCGATTTACCGATCGATCGAGCGAACGTCGCAACGGTCTCTCGGATGTGTTGAAAATCGCGAAAAACGATGAATCGTTCTGGTCGAAATAGCGATGATTCAAATTGTACGATAGCAAGGAGATTTTGCGATTGTTGAACGATATCGATTGCGAGAAGCGCGACGATGCGAGTGTCCTCGAAGGAGGCAGTGATTCGACGTTGCACCGGTGCGAATGGCAATGAAAAAGCGAGACCGTCGTCGCTGTCGCGCCTCGCGTCGTTCGTGCTCACATCGCGAAAATAGTCGATTCCAGCGACCGCTGAATGGCCATGGTGTTTCGTATTGTTCGTTTTTGACGACAACGTACGCATCTGGGCTGTATCGTGGCACTCATCCGAAGAATACGCACTCGTCGTCCGACGTGGAAAACGACGCTTTATCATACAAATAAGATCGCGAATGTTTCGAGCGACGAAGGTGCCGTGAAAGTTCGTACTTGCTTCTCCGTTGTCGCGAAAGAAACCGTACACTCGCGCCTGTTATTATTCTTATATGTCTTTATTACGGAATACTTTCGCATCGCGCGAACCAAAACCGATCGCATAGCATCGCGCATTCCGCGAATCGTTATGGAACCACGGTCAGTCGCACGGAAGCAACGTTTCGTTCGAGCCACCGAGTCCAGGTGGCTGCGATCAAGCGAGTCGATGACGAGTCGTCGAACAACGAGCCCATGGCGCCACGATCGTTGTTCGCTGCTCGTTTCAACCAGTCGCGTACGCTTGTTGCTGCGTACGATCAAATTCGGCGGCGGTCGTGCACGTGTGTTTTTTCAGCGGATCGTCGATACTGCCGCTTTAAATCCCTCCACCGATTGTACGAAATAAACAGCAAGTCGTCTAACGATCTTGTAGTAATTCAATCTATCGCGATCCGAGCGAAAATCCCACAATAGACAAAATGTGGTCGCGTTCGGATCCTCAACGTCCAACGCGAACACGCAGTGCACGCGATCACCCGGACTGCAACCGTACCGTTCGATCGTGGCTTGAATGAAACTGGCTTCCGATCCGACACACTGCGCGGATTGAGCGCCAGATTGAAAGCGAATGCTTCCACACCGTGCGACGCGTAGTAACGATTCAGCGACACGAACATCGCTACGAAAAACGCCACTTGATCCTTGATATCGGTAACGAGCCACCTCGGGACGCATCGTGAGGATACTCCCGACATTGCGCTGCAACGTATTCACTGTACGTTTGACGAATTCCTGGGCGTTTTTCTCGAATCCTTTGGTGACAAAACGGCCTCGCGCGAGCTCCAGCGTTTTCCAGTATTTCTTCTTGCCCATTATGCTGCGCGTTTCCACGCCCGAATCCTCCAAATCGATAGCGATCAGTGGGCAGTTGTAGCGTCGAAACGTTCGATTGATCAGTCGCACTATCAGCGCCTCGTATTTTGTTGCTGATCAGCGTCTATGGCGTTGAATTTTGGTCCTTTGTTGAGATCCGAGACATCGTCTGCTCCTTCGAGCGACGATTCGCGCAGCGTCAACATGCACAGGATGAGCCCGTCCATATCGCGGTATATCACGTCGCATCGAATCTCGCGACGCGACAATGCGACACCATCACCGTTGTCGCCATTGACCACGCGATTAACCGATACCGGGGAACACGCAACAACCGCGGGTAACGCCACTTCGCATATCCAGGCGATTTCGTGAAAAGTCTTTTGCGACAACAGGGTCACGGCGGCGGCCACTTGCGACGAATACACCACGCTGCGTCTGTGATTCAGGTATCCGTACATAGAATTGGCGACCACTTTGAACATCTTCTTGCAGCCGAACACGCGTCGCTGAAACACGTCGTCTGTCGCGCGCATCTTGACTTTGTAGCGCTTTCGCGTACGCAGATAGTGACTCCACAAGGAACATATTATAGGCCGCTCATCGTTCACCGTGGCGCTTCGACACACCACGAGGATCTGTCGTCGCGTCGGATTGACGCTGGACTCGATCATTTCGCGCGCGTTCGAGAACTCGACGCTTCGTACCATCCGCCATGACGTCGAACGACCGCCGCTGCAAGCGAGTTTCGACCGCGAACCGTGTAACGCGACATATCATCCTCGGCCATCGCGTCGTCGTCCGTGGACTCGATCAGCAGTTGACCGGTGCTTTTGCGCGATAAAGAGTCCGCTGGTTCGTAGTTGAAGCATCTCACCAATCCGTCGCGTATGTTTCGATCCAACAGAGTCTCGTCGTCGCCGTGAATCTCCAATAGATGATCGCAGGTCAACACGTAAACCGCCTCCATTGACAGTTCGTATTGGCATCCCATCGACGGGTAGAACGATGTGAAGTCGATACAAATCGGTCTCCTGCAACAGGACAATATCGAACGTTCAGACGACGATCGTCGCGCGTTCGTCGTCCTTCTCGATCGGACACTCACGAGTAATGATTGGGTGCTGCCGAATTGATGCCTCCGATGTACACCTTGTTGTCGTCGATGCGCATCAGTCGCAATTGATCGTACACCGGTGGCAACGCGGTACGACTGGTCCTCATTGACAGCGTTGCATCGTTGGTCACTCCTTTCTCTTCGTCGCTATCGCGCGAACGTTTACCGCGTAAACATCGACTGACCTCCCGCGGTGAGCGAGGCGCGACCAGCGATCTTTCGTCGTCGTTGCATACGCGGTTCGCCGACGGCATCGCGAGCGAGTGATCGTTGCACCGAAATGGCAGTACAAGTTGCTGTGTTGCAAAGCGCGCACCGCGAAGGCGTTCGGCAAAAGTCTAATGTTGCCTGAGTGCGACGAATCGATTGGCGTGGCGTAAAAGTGTCGCGAGTACAGAGCTATCGTCGGCAAAAACGATAGATTTTACATTAGATGGTACACCGCGGTGCAATCTTGCATATTGTACAGAGCCACGCGCAACATGTTAACGCCGCGATCGATATCGAGTGCATCGAAAGCCGAGCCGGAATTGAACACTTCGCTGCCACCGTCGCGATTAAAGTACAATCGACGAATCGTTACCGCGTCAAAGTTCATCTTTTCGCGCCCAGAACGTTCCGTCAAAGAACGTTCAGCCGCCTCGTCGGCGCCGAAGTATCTCGAGACGTTCTTCAGCGCGATCGAGCCCACTTGTGCGAGATATCGCGCCTTCACGTGCAGCATCAGATCGAAACTCACTTGGGTCATGGCGAATCTCGACTCGCGATGCACCGTAAGTGCTTGAAACGTGATCGTAGTTTAGCGCACGGTTCACCAGGAACGTGTAATCGTACTGCCAACTGTTGTAGGCCACGAGAATACACGCCATGCGAGCAGCGTCCGTCGGATCGTCCAATCTGTACAGATCGACGAAGAACTCGTTGTTCAATAGCATCTCCAGCGCGTCGAGCAGAAGCGCTCGTTCGTCCCGATTAAACAGCACCGTCACGCGCGACATGCCATATTGAGCGCGCAATGCGCTCTGCACTTGTCGTTCTCGCTCGTTCATTTCTTCCTGCGTGGTCAACGGAACGTACGCCAGTAGTATTGGTGTCACGGTGGTCTCGTCCATGCCATCACCGACTACGACGCCGCTATCGTTGAGCGAACGATTCGCATCGTCGCCGAACCGTCACTGATGAACGGTCACGGCTACGGACGCTAGACGCTGATCCTCCTCCATACCGCGAAGCAAGGTGCTATCTATACGCGCGATCGTCTCGATGTCGTAACACACCACCGGCAGTGTGCTCAGTGGATCGCGCGGCAATTGATTCCGGCGCACCTCGCGAGCGTTCAGTTTCGCTATGTATTGCAGAGACTCGGCGGTCGCTCCGTCGTTCACTCGGCACCACACACCCATTTCGAACACACGGTGCAGATCGATAGTTTCGGTTTCCGCGCGCTCCTCATCCTCCGTCTCGTCGTCGGTTCGTTTGGCGTCGTCTTCCATTTCGCAGTCGTATTCTCGAAAGCGTTCATCGTCGCGATCGTCGCTCGCGCTGCGCGCTAGTCATTTGCGAAAGTACGGCGCTAGAGCCACTACGAAACACGTGGGCTCGGTCGCGAACAACGAGTATTTACAAGTTTGCGCGTGCGTGTTGTCTCGCAGGTAACGAAAAGCTACGTCTCGCGACCTGTACGAATCGAAACGAAATTCGCACAGATCGGCATCCTTCACCGTCCACAGCACACGGTCGCTGTTACTCACGAGAGTGCACACAGTAGCGCATATCGCCGTGGTCATCGTTCCGCAACGAGACACTATCAATTGACAGTTTAGCCGTCTGCGCAAATTGGGCAGGTGCTCGCGTTGTACTGCCGCGTACAGAATCGGTGTCCACGGTAGGAAAATAGTCGAACGTATGCACAAACGTCGCGTCAGATCACCCGGAGCACGAAACTTCCGTATATTCCAGTGCGTCGACAGGGAGCACGTTTCGATAACGTCCTTCCTCCGTGACGCACGATCGGTCGCTTTCCTCCCGCGGATCATCGGCTCGGTTGTGCTCTTCAGTGTCGCGATAGCCGCTCTGGTGAATAGTGGTCGAATTGGCATTGCGAACCAAATCGAAGAAGCCGGTTGTGCCGGGATAGTACACCGCCAACGGACATATCACTCGCACAGCCATGATCGCGTTGTTGACATTATTACTGTCGAATGTTGTTTGCACCATGACTCATCACCCGTCGCGCGTTATATACCAATCGCTCGCCGACATCGGGGCGAACAGAAGAATGCCGCTCGCGACCGATTCGCCGGACGACTGTCCGCATCGACACTGCGTGATAGATTACGTGCGAACGCAGGGATTGCCCGATTTATTTTGGCAACGACTCGAGACGTACGGTCTCACCGATCGCGAAACTGTAAAGAGATTGTTGCTTGGTTGCAAACTTCGTTTCGCCGTTCTCACACCGAGCGATCCCGGACTGCGCGATTTGGAGCGAATCAGTGTGAACGCGCGTTAGAATTTAGGATATCTTGGGTTCAATGACGCGTACCTTGCGCAGAACTTAGCGAACGACTGGAATCTGTATCTGTTGGATGACAAGGGAGACAAACCGTACCGTGCTCGTGCTCGACGCGTGCTCGACGAGGCTATACGAGCTCGATTGTTGGCCGACGCCTTTCACGCGTCGTTCGACACTTGGTTGGCGTTGTATCGCGCGCCCGCGAGAACGATCGAAAATCGAGGGGTATCGGCTCGCGACGACGAAGTCGTGGATGTGATTCAGCAGTGGTCGTCCGCATCGTCGACGCACGGTGACGAATCGATCAAAGAGGAGTACTATGCGACGTGGTGCCACGGTCGCGAAGGTGCGACGGCTAGCGGTGCAGATACGAAGCGAGAATTCGTTTTGTATCTGGACGTCGGGGTTTCGAGAGAAGTGGCCCTGGGACTGTACGCGTTGACATCTCCAACTGGACGATCTACCCGGTTGAACGCTTTGGCCGAGTACTACGTATGAGTCGACGAATTGTCCGATCGGTCGCTGCGTGCACTGATCGTCGACGAGATCGATGGTCGTCGTCGCGGCCGTCGATCTTTTTTCGGGTCACCGGTTCGATCCGATCAATGGCGCGTCGAAACTCCGCAATCGAAATTCTTCGAGTTCGTCGATCAGCGACGACCGTCGACTCACGTGTACTCGCTACGCGGGATAGCGCTCAACGAGTTGGCCGCGTATTTCGGATTCGGCAATCACACGCACGGCTCGGTCGCGATCACACGTATCCGTTCGCTTCGGTCGAATCAGTGGACGATGACGTAAATTTTCCGTCATACGTAAGTTTGAGCGCGAGTTTCCGTATTCTGTTAGATGCTACGTTCGCTCTAGTGAATGCGTGGCGACTCGTGCCACATCTCGCGTCGCGAACGCTGGCTACGCTTGAGCGATCGCCCGATGTGCGATGTCGCTCGATGGAACGATTGATGCGCGAATTGGCGCAATGATGATCGTTGCTCGATACGTTTCCCAGGAACGGTTCGGCGTAACGCCGACGCGGAATTCATTCGAGCGCGACGGTGGACACTAGACGGTGGACACTAGAGCGACTGCTGCGGCGTTCGTGGCGGCGCTACTCGCCTCGTCACTGCTAACCGCACCGATCGGACATTCGCGTAGCGCGCTCGATCGCTGTTCGGTGTCGTCGATTATGCATAAACTACCGATCTGCGGCAAGACGCGTAGCATCGTATTCATCGCCGAACTCATTAGAATCTGCGATACAAAGAAGAGATAGAGCGCCAGAACGAACACCAGCGTCCGTTTCAGCCACGGATTATCCATCGCGATACTTATCGTTACTCATATCTTACGATGCGTTTGAGCGCGACGAATGCGCGGACATTTAATCGCGCGAGCAAAAGCGAACGGAGTTCTTGCCGATTCGTGCATTGAATCGGCGTTTCTACGAGCGAACGAAGACAACGCGACCGAAATAAAACGCTAATTGTGAACGCAGCGACATTACGCACCGAGATAGAATCGTTGAGTCGAGTCGAGGCATCATGACGGCGATTGCCGTTTTGACCACCTCAATGTTCGTTGTCGTCACGTTGCTGTCGTCGAGACTGGCGAACGATTTCGTCCGCGTGTTGCCGCGAAATCAGCGAAATTCATCGGTCGAACGCCGAGACGTTGAGTCGCGATCGGCGATAGATCTCGACGACGCAACCTTCGTCGACTCGAAACGGTGTCCGGTGGATGCGAACGACTGTCGTGGCCATCTCAGATCACATGGCATACCAGAGTCTCTCTGAAGGCACTTGCAACGTTACGAAATAACGAATCGACCGGCTGTCGAGATTCTGTTGCTCAATTGCACGCATCGTTCTCACGCCGACCGATTCGCATGCACGACGCTTATTTAATCGTACAGTGAATTCGCGTCGGACAATCGATGACAGCGGAAGCGTGTTTGAATGGAAGAATCTGGCCGAAAATTGGCGTTTGTATCTTGTGGACGATCGGACCGGGTTGGATTTCAACGATGTTGGTGCCAGAGAGTACCTGGTGCATCCGGTGACGGACGATGCGCGTGCAATTGTTGAGCGATGCTTTTCACTTGGCTTTCGATCGGTGGTTAGCACGAGGTCCGGATCGGACGAACGAAGAACAGTTCCCGACAACACCGTCGTTGCCGAGGCCATTCGATATTGGCTGTCCATGCCAACGCATTGTGCGATCTACGAGGTGCGCGCTGCATGGTGCGACGATCCAGACCTCGTATCGAAGAACTCTACGTTGCAGGAACGAGTCGGGTTCGAGCCAGATCTCGATATCGGAGTGACCAAGGAGTTGCCGGACGAGGCATTCGCCGTAACGTCCTCGATGTCTATCAGATTGAACGGCCACACGAATTGGTACGTGCGACTCGAGGATGTGACAAACGTGTCGTTGCGCGCGATAGTCGTCGTGGCGATGACAGCGAGGAAAAACGATGATCGAACGGACACGACGAAGCGAGCTACATTTAACGATCCGTTCATGTCGAATGAATGGTTGAATGCGTACGCCAACACCCATTCGCACCGTTTGTTTCGCGAGAACAAACAACGACTGTTGGTCAACTGTCCACCGTGCTCGTTGCACGCGGTAGCGTTGAACGAACTGGGCGAATACTTTGGTTTCGTCGACCACAACGAAGGATATCCCGGAATAGCAAACACCAACGACGAAGAGGACGGTTTACCTTCGTACACGAGATTACCCGTTAGCCTTCGCGTTCTGCTCGAAGATGCGCTCGCGCGCCCGCGTCTGTCCAATTTGTTCGATCAGTCGTCGCGCATATTGTGTCATTCGACGAAACGATTGGTGCGCGAGTTAGTGCGGTGGCGTCTGCTGCTCGATTCGGTTCCCCATCGAACAGTGACTTCCGACCGATCGCTCGCTTCGCGACACGTCGCGTAAAAACGTACACTGCGTATCGATGTAGAAGGGATGAGGGAAGGGAACATTGACGATGCTCTGTGAGAAATGCAATAAAGGGGTATACGAAGCAAAATCTGTTTATTTCAATTCCTGTGATTCCTTTCTCCTTGAAGTCGCTTCGTAAGAACGATCGGTGGAAGGTGCAACGTATACAAAAAATGAACAGTATCTATGGAACGTAAGTGTTCATGGATTCGCCGTGAACCACGGGCAATAGATCGCTCGTATGTGTGTTCGTCAAGGCCATATCTCGCAAATGGCTGAGTAGAGTCAGTTTCTGGTGGACAATCGACCGACGGTGTTAACGTCTTCGCGCTGTTCGAAGAAATCGATCACTTCCGCAGGTAAACCACGATCGTTCAATATCGAAATTATGGTACGATCGTTGTCTCTCCAACGTTCATCTTCGTCGCAGTATTCAACCGGTGCGGTGGGTAAAAAAGACAACGACGGGGGCGATGACGACGATTGAACGGTGACGGCGCGAGATTCGCTTCCATAGTCATCGCGACGTCGGTCGAATCCGATCAATCGCGATGCGGAATCGTTGACGAACTCTTCCTCATCCTCGTTGTCATCGATCGTGTTCTCCGTTTCGTTCACGGGTAAAACCACATTCACGCAAGTGTACAAATCGTCCAAGTGCGAGTGATTCAATTGACGCAAGACCTCGGTCACTTCGATCATATTCTAACGTAGGGTATGTCGAGCGTGTACAAACAAGATTCGCACCGTCGCACGACAGACAGATCTCCACTCGACTGTGCGCCAATGTAATCAGTAATACGATCGCTGGGTAGCCAGTTTGCCGTTTGAAGTCGAAGATCCCGTACTGATTGTCGGGATCCAAAATACGTACGGAACCGGAATCTCGCCACCTAGATCCACGCATCTCGTTAACGTTGCGACATTGTTCGCGATCGCACGCGAACGACCACGAGGATTGGAAAATCCCACCACCGTCGGACTACCAGGTAGATTTTCCTTCGCCAAGTGACCGCGCAATCATCGCGCGAATACGTGATACGAGCCACGCGTTAAACATTCGTCCAGTGCGTACACTATGCACGTATCGAACCGTGAACTAACACTCGATACCGCTCTCTCGTTCGGAACGTTTCTTGTCGTTTTATCGTTCAGAGTCGGACGACGAACGCTTATCGATTGAGAATCAGAATTTTCGGTTTCCTCGCGAACATTGTTCGTCTCGTCCTCGTCCGATTCAAAAAATTCGTTGCCGAAGTCATCGCCGGTCTCGGGGCGAGTTGACGATTCTTTTGCAACGACCGTTGTCGCGGTGTATCTTATTCCATTTGAGAATTGTTAACCGCGAAACGGATCATGATATCAGACATTCGTACCTCGCGCGTCATCGACGATTGTTGCGGGTTGAATCTTAGAGTTAACCCGTTGAACGCCGGGATTGCCCAGATCTTGGGCGCTAGAGCGAGTACGACTGGAGCCGACGGACATCAGCCAAAAGGAGAGGACCGGTCGGTTCTCTGGACAATAATGTGTTCGAGTCTCCGATTCCGAAGCGTTTATTAGCGTTGACCCAGTACAGCGGCTTGTAGATCGCGAACAATGACGTTGTGTCTCAATAACGAGACGGAGAAAATAATCACGCGCCGGAGCGACGCGTTGTTAAGATTCGACGGTAGCCGAACGGAACTTGAGAATTGAGTTCGACAGCCGGATTCTGCCGAAAATCTATCGTCATGATATTGATCGTGATATTTATAATTTTATATCGCTCATGCGGCTCAAGCCGATTGGCAGATTTGTACACATCGTTGGTTGACTGACACAAAGATCTAGACGGTAAATACATTGTTTTGCCGTTAGTCACGAGACATTAGACTGCCGCACGTTTTTTCTGATGGAAAGAACGTTATTGTCATCGACACAATAAGACAGTGTAACGCGCCGAGACAATACCAGGCGGCAAGACAAAGATCGAGCAAATAATTCGTTTGTAAACATGGGTGATTTGCCCGAGCGGTGACTCGCTGTTACCGGCGTCCAGCACACGCTCCGCGAGAATCCGCTGGACGATTTTAATGAGCACGCAGAACCGCCGATATGATTTTCCAATTCGGAACAACGATGTATGAGAGAGCGATTTTTCCTTCTCGCAAAAAATGCAATTCGCTCGTTCGGTATTGTACGCCGACGCTACACTCGAGGACAACGGACGATGTTCGATCGCAAGAACTGTACGCGCCGAAACGGTTAACGATCAACTCGTTCGCGCCAGACGAATGACGTTCGATCTGACAGGATTCATGGAACCGAGACTGGATAAACGACCGCGAGTGAATCGCATAGACATTATGAGCTACGGAGTCGATAGCATGTGGAATCTATTGCGACACGTGTACATGTCGTCCCGAGAAGCGTTCGACGAACCGACGTTATCGGTCGAAATTCATGCCGATATGTCAAATTACGAGAGCGACACTGATTTGTCGGAACGACCTTCAACAGTGTAACCATTTATACGCACGAGCACAAACGTTCGCGAGTAGATATATCTCGACATCGCAACGGATGGATAACCAAGTTATCGTATAAATAAAAATAATGAATGGCTTTCAAAACGTATGGAGACTGCTTTTTTGTGTCACATTTAATTAAACTGCGAAGTGCGCGCCGAACGATCACCTATCACAGCGATCGCGAAGAGGACAATGAGCGATTAGACGCGAATGAACATATCAAGTGCGAAGAGGACGGCGAAGATGTTCAAATTATAGAAGAAGTATTCGCATCTTCGGTGAATACATTCTATTATTAATTAGCGCGCTATCGTTCGGATTCTCCGGTCGCAGTTCTACACTTTGCTTATATGTGATAGCTGAGCATTTGGCACGCGCTCAGTTACGCGTGGCTCGGTCGGGCGGAAACGATCGGGCGCGTTCATTACGTGATGGATAACAGGAATGAAAAAAACGCCACGAATTTTTTTCCAGACCCAATATACGACTTATCGTGTGCATAGCATTTAACGAATTCCGCCAAAACTCTACGAATACGCTACTCATATCATGCGCGGCATGAGACGCAACCCAAGTTATCGAGCGGAAACGATTGGGCGCAAAAAAGCCACGAACTTTTTTTTCAGACCCAATATACGAGTTATCGTGCGCGTAGCGTTTAACGAATTCCGCCAAAACTCTGCGAATACGCTACTCGTACCACGGGCGGCATTAGACGCAACCGAAGTTGTCGAGCGGAAACGATCAGGCGTGTTTGTTACGCCCGATTCGTTAGTTAGAGATACACGTGGCGCGGTTGAGCGGAAACGATCGGGCCCGTTTGTTGCGTAATGGATAACAGGGATTAAAAACGCCACGAACTTTTTCCCAGACCCATATTTGTATTTATTATTGGTGAACGATACAATTTACATCGTTCGTGCATCGTGCTACGCGAATTTTTCGCCCAACTTGTAGATGGTAACAATGATCATTTTTCGCTTCGTTTTTTTCCTTAGCATCTTCCTATTATCAAAAATAAACGTTCACGCGCGCTTCGTGTCGTACGCGTAGTGTTCTACGTATTACGACAAAACTCTGCTAGTACCTCGACAAGGACCGCTCCCGTATCGTCAATCAACAACACGAATACGCTACTACGCACGACACGAAACGCAACGCTAGCGTTGTGTGATCGCATGTCAACCAAGCGGGCAATATCGAACATTCTCGCCTATGCGCTCGATTCGTTATTTGGAGTTTCAAGTAACGACCGTTATTGCGTAACACTGCCTCAAAGTCAGGATGAGAGTATACCATATTCGTCGAACCGATATCCAATTGAAACATTCCGCGTCGAGAATATCGCTCGATATCGCCGATACACAGTACGGTACACCCTAGAGCTCCGGCGCACGGATTAACTTCGATCGGGTGATGTACGACGCGGAGAGCGAGTTCGTCGGGTGCCCTCGAAACAATCGAATGAAAGTTATCGCGCAAAAAATAAAACATATCTCTCGTTATTTCAGTTAACAGAGGAAAGTCGATAGCGCTTTTATACACCAGTGTCAGTTTTTTTCCGACGATGGCGTCGAGGATCAGCGTTTATCACGTAGTCGTCGTTCACCGCGTTATCGTACGCATCGTTGTATTCGTCACGATCCGATTCATCGGTATCGGACGATCGGACATGCGATCGGGGTTTCGCTGCGAAGAACGGTGCTGGCATTGCGCGGGCGATCGTTATCGAGACGAGCGCGAGGAGGTGGTCGATAACGAACTTCGAGCTGCACCGGTCCCGGTTTTAGCGCGCGAGAATCTCGCGTCGTTGACTGATTCGTTCGTCGGTGCGACGAAGGACGAAGACACTGCTGTAATACTTGGTCTTTTTCTCTTCGATGACGTTTCGTTACGCTCGTCGACGCGTTCCGTGCTTCTCTTCGCGATCGCCGATGGCGTTTCCGTGAATTCTTTCGACTCGTAGAATCGCGACGATTGCGTCTGATGCAACTTCGGACAGTTTTCCGATGCTGTTGAGACGCAAAAATTGTATCATGCACATGTGGCACGCGTGATCCAGTGACGCGTCCACTCTTCGATTGCTTATCACGTTCGTGAAGTCGGTTACGCTCAGGTTGCGAAGAGAGCACGTCGCGTCGTCGACATACGAGTACCAATAGTCCACGAATCGCAGCATCAATTTGTCGATGACTTCGGTCACGTTGCGAAATGCGTCGAACACGCTCAGAGTCGTTAACAAACGGCGTTTCGCACATTCCGGATTGATATCAGTGCCCTGACATATATGGAATTGATCGTGAACATTGCGCCTAACGAGCGTCTGTCCTGAGCACAAATTGGCTTGGTCGACGGTCAGAGCACGGCGTAACAGTTCGGATAAATGCGATTGAAATTCGAGCGTTAGCACGTTGTACGCGTTCATCAGTTTGACGAAACTGTGAAAGGACGTTTGCGAACGTGAGAGCATTGCGCCATTTGTCGTTACGAGCGTTTGTTTCGCTACGAACGAATTGGTCCCGCTGTCGTAGTCGCAGTGCTGTCAGGTGCAATATATTGCGATGCTACAGCGCATGCGTGAGATGACGTAGGAGCTCCCTGTTTGAGTGAAAGTCTCAGTATCGTATCTTTTTTAAGGTATTATAGAGCCCATATTATACTATGCAATTGAGAATTGCAATCGAGCATTTAGTAAATTAGATAATCTAAATCGTGGTTATTTTAATTGATCTGATAGTAATTCTCAATCTATAGTCTAATATGAGTAATACAAATATTATGTAACAGTTACATAGTTGAGTGAAAAATTATAATGTTAATGTAACGTAATTATTACTTAGTACCCACTGGAATTATAATGTTAATATAACTGATATTTAGTATCCACTGAACAATACCAGGTATGTCGGTAATTACTTTCCGGTTTTTGTAATAGATGTCACTAGCCATAAGTATGCAATGTTATGATTTGATACATATGTCATTTTATTCTACTGACATTAACCTCAAAACTACACAAGTTACGTTCCGCCAAAATAACAGCGTTATAGATTAATAATTTTTTGAAAATGTCGAGTTTTGTGCCTGAAAACGTGCATTTGTGGCACGCATTACTTTTTTTGTTTAATCAAAAGAAAAAAGCCGCTGAAAGTCATCGTTTGCTGGTAGAGACTTACGGTGAGCATGCTCCAACCATAAGAACATGTGAAACGTGGTTTCGACAATTCAAACGTGGTGATTTCAACGTTCAAGACAAAAAACGTCCTGGTAGGCCGAAAACGTTTGAAGATGCGGAATTGCAGGAGTTATTGGATGAAGACCCAACACAAACTCAAAAACAATTGGCAGAAAAGTTGAGAAGATGGGTGCCACATGAATTGAATGACAGGCAATTGGAAAATCGAAAAATCGTCAGTGAAATGCTGCTTCAAAGGTATGAAAGGAAGTCATTTCTGCATCGAATAGTAACGGGTGATGAATAATGGATTTATTTCGAAAATCCCAAACGAAAAAAATCATGGTTATCACCTGGCGAAGGCGGTCTATCGACTGCAAGGCCAAATCGCTTTGGTCGCAAGACCATGCTCTGTGTCTGGTGGGACCAGGTTGGTGTCGTATATTATGAACTGTTGAAACCTGGAGAAACAGTTAATACTGATCACTACCAACAACAAATGATCAATTTGAACTATGCATTGATCGAAAAACGTCCATAATATGCTCAAAAACATGATAAGGTGATTTTGCAGCATGACAACGCGCCGTCTCATACAGCAAAACCAGTCAAAGAAGTGTTGAAATCACTTGGGAAATTTTATCGCACCCGCCGTACTCTCCAGACCTGGCTCCATCCGACTACCACCTTTTCGCATCGATAGGGCACGCGCTTGCAGAGCAGTACTTCGCCGATTTCGAAGAAGTCAAAAAATGGCGCGATGAATGGTTTAGCTCAAAGGAGAAACAGTTCTTTTGGAATGGCAACCATAAATTGCCTGAGAAATGGGCAAAATGTATAGAATCAAATGGCCAATACTTTGAATAAATATATTTTAACTATCCATTGTAAATAACGTGTTTTCTTTAGCGAAAAAACCGGAAAGGAATTACCGACACACCTGATATGATCTAAAATAAGGCACTCGCGCAAGAAGCACGGGAAAATTACACTGGAGCCTGGAAGACAGCTGATCGGATAGCGTGGGCCCCTTCATGGACCCTGCGATTCGCTTTATTGTCGTCATTGGCATAGAGCTCCTACGTCATCTCACGCATGCGCTGTAGCGTCGCAATATATTGCACCTGACAGCACTGCGTAGTCGTCGATCGCGGTGGTGTTGATCGCTGCGTTGTTGAACCACGGTTGTCTTCGTTGCGATGATGTTTGTTGGACACTGTCTTGATGTTGATACGTCGCGGTCGACGGTGTTACGATTGCGTTGGTATCGGCGAACACGGTACCGTGGCACAACATATTCTGCGTGTTCATAGCGTTTTGCACGTCGTAACCCTCACGAATCGATTGAGCGGTAAGCGCGTCCGATGTTGAGTGTTGCCCTTAATGTCGATCGAATCACTGGCGAACCACGACGGTATATCGCGACCGCTGTCTCGCGGTTGCTGTCGCAACACCATTTGACGCGTCGGTCGATGGTGAGAAGTCCATCATTGCGACTGACGATCGCGATGACTCGTAGCATTCGATCGATGCTTTATATACCGATTCACGAGTCTTCCCCCCTTTCTCGGTACGGTGAAATCGCGGAGCTCTGTTCATTTCGGAGAGATAGCGTCGAGTCGCGATGGATCGTTCCTTCGTTAAAGCGGTTCGTGTCGCGTTTCGACGATGTCTCAGCGTCGTCGGGGAGCGCGTCAACGCGGCGAGAATACTAAATGAAACACCTGCGTCTTGTCGTCGAACGCGTTAGGGTAGTCCGTTTTGATGCGTTCCTTGATCTTTACGACCATATCGCGGAAATTTGTTCGCGACACGATGTGTCCGGTTTCCTCGACGAATTCGCGCAGAAACCGATACAGATCGCTATCGCGCATCGTGACGGTGAAGTCCTCGCGAATTCGGTATCGTTGTAGCAGGGACTTGAACGGATCGATCATCACGTGCAGATTTCGAGCATCTCGCACCATGGCGTCCGGCAGTTCGTCGATCAGCACCGGATCTTCCAAATTTTCGCCGGCTGTTTCGCGAAAGATACGCACCGATCGTCGGCGCATTTTGGCATCGCGTTTCACCGCCGTTTCGTCGACGCGATTGCGCGACAATGTCGGATTGTTGGAAGCGGGCATTAACAGACAACTGGGTAGAACACTGTCGATTTGCGTCGTCGGTGCGTTTGATGCGTTTGCACTGTCGAATCCGTCCTCGTCTTCCTCGGATTCTTCCTCGGATGATGTCGAAGACGGCGCTGATGATTCGCTCGTGTCGTCGCGATAGCGAGCATTGGAAGTTCGACGTTTGTTCACTTTGGCGTACGTTACACCAATACGGTCGCTCAGATGAAACACCAACATGCGACGAAACAGGGCCAAACCGTTCATCATTGACTCGAGACGCGCCCTGGATTCATCGTTCAATCCGGTTAGTTCGCCGTGACATCTCACTTCGGCCTGGCACCTATAGCGTCGTATAGCACGTATGAGGCATTGTTGTGCGTGCACGTATCGATACCGTAGTGCTACATGGCGAGGAACAGTTCGGTGCGAAATTCCGGAAAGTTGACTCCTTTGGCGAAACAGCGAGTGGCGAACTGATACGACACGTACGGTATGGCGTTCGTCTTGACGAAATCCACCGCGGTGTCGTGTTGACGGCTGTGCAGAGCTTTGAAACGGTGAACCATTCGTAGACATAATTTCAGTCGAATGATCATACCGGCGTCGCTGCGTAGCGATATTGCGCCGTTTACGGTCAAAACAATTTTGGCTAGATTGCGCAGATACTGCGTCTTCTGCTGATGAAAATAGCGGCTCTTCATCATGGTTGTGGATATTAATTTCTTGAACAGTTCCGCGTTCATTCGTTCGGGCTCGTCGGCTTGACAAACGTGCGAGCGCATCATGCTCATCAGATCGATATTCACCTCGTCCTTTATCCCCTGGCGCAGCGTAGCGTTGCTCAGAGTGCCGCTGAGCACACTGGAGAAAATCGGCCTCAGCACCTCGGACACGAATTCGCTCTTGCCGCTGTCGCTGGTCCCTTCCAGCAGTAGCACGGTTTTCAAAAACTGGCCTGGAAATCGAATCGCCGTAGCGTATCGCAGAAAGAACAACAACACGTTGGTGTCGCCTCGAGTGAATATGTACAGAGTACATAGCAACGCTCATACTGTACGCTATGTCATTCGGTACGTAGCGACCCTCTGGTGCGGACGTCACCTAGGCCGCTAGACCGTTCGCCAGCGAATTGGTATTATGCGAGTGTGTTTCGCTCGGGATACATACGACATAGAGAATCGTAACATTCGTCGAACAGATCGCATCTAGGATCGGTCAATTGAGTGAATGTGTTTATACGATGATTCGCTTTGTCTGTTAGGCCATAACAAACGTCGTTTCGTTCGATCGCTGTTTCTTCGTTATCGAGGCGAATGAACGCGACGCGTCGTTCTCTCTCTCGCACTAAAAGAAACAAATACGCAGCCGCGATATTCACCATCGCGTCATCGCTGTCGCTGTTGTTTTCGCGCGACGACGATATCCATAATGCGAGTTTCGGATCGTCGGCGTGATTTCGCGCAAACTCGTACAATCGCCACGACGCACAGAAATTGCGAGTAGCGTCCAAACTTCCGACGCGATCGTCGTCGAGTCGTCGTCTTCGCTGTTGAACGCCGTGCATCAATCGACGATTCTTCGTTGTTGCGTTCGCGTCGTCGACGGTGGAACGACGACGAACTCCGTGGACGACGGCACGAGGTCCCGTAGATTCGTGTCTCTCGTGGAGTCCGAATCGATTGTAGTCTCGCATTCGTCATCACAAACGTTATCGTCGATATCGAGCGTCAACTTTCGACGTTACTTTCGCAATTCGTTCAACAGCACCTCCTTATCGGTGAGACAACGATCGACGGTGGTCGCTATGGAATCGCGACACCCGTCTGTTTCGCGATTCTCTCGATCCATGAAGGAGAATGAGCGTCGCGATTCGTCGAGAACGAAGTCGCGCGCGGAGTCGACGGTGTCGCATTGCTGACGACGCAAGATCGAATCGCCGCGAACGAATCCCGAGCCAAGCGTTCGACCGAGTTCGTCGGTGCACCGTCGCTCCGTTCGTTCTCTCTTTCCGAGAGCACGGATTTGTAGCCCAACAGGGTGTAGAGCACGTGCATTATTTGCGCAGTCGCGCCATTAACGTTGCATAACGGTGATTCCAACAGTACGCGCATAATTCGTAGCACGCTGTCGGAACCGCGCAGCAAATGATGACCGATAGCGTGAGATTCAACATCATGATCGCGAACACTCGCACGAAACGATGCGAGTTTAGCAAAACGTTTCGCGCATCGTTCGGGCCCAGTGTCCGTGTTAACAGATTCGTCAGATCGGCCACTTCGCATACGAACGGACGATCGAACTGACGCAACACCGACGACGAGCGAACGGTTGTCTCATCGTTATCGTTGTCGTTCGAGCGGTCGTCCGTGACCGTAACGAGAGTTGCGTCTGCGCTTTTCCGACGCGTCTTTGCGGTCTCGATACCGTCCGAGATCGATCGTGACAGAGAGAAAGACGCGGATTGCGTCATGGACGTTTCGCGCGATGCTCGCTCCGCTACCACGTACGAGTGCAAATAATGATTCATTGTGTCTCGCGAACACACCAGCGCGAAGTAATCGTTCGCGTGTTCGATGGCATGGTGCAAGAATCGATTCAATTGTTGATCGAGCACTTCGTTGAAGCGATACCTCTGCAGCGGATTGCAGTCCTCGTAGTTTATCGTGAGCGTGCGCGAGCGGCTGGTGTGCTCACTTCAAATCTGCTGAGATACAGGTTCAATACGATATGATGCAAAGTGTGCTTGTCCATATAGCGAACAAATTTGTCGAGAGTCTGTTCGCACACCATCGTGATCTGGCCGCTGTCGTGCGATACGTTCTCGTTGCCGTTTCCGACGAGAGTTCGCGATGCCGCCCAGTGCGCTACTTCGATACGCCATGCTGACAATGTCCATAGCTTCGTTCAGACCTGTTCGAAACGCGACTGCGGCGGCCGATGACGTGTCGTTGCTGAATTTTTTTTACGACGGGGCCCTCATTTTCGCCGCTGTTGTCAACCGATGCTGTTCGTTTGATCGATGGTTCGTTTGCGTCCGATAGTTGCGGCAAATCTATCGGTCCATCACAGTCGAGATTGCGCGATTCGTCGATGTCGCGACGCAATCGCTCGTTCACCAAAGAGATGCACTTTGCCGCAAGATACTTGGCGAAAGCGTCGGAATTGCGCGAAAACGTCAGTGCGTCGTTGGCCGGATGCAGGTAACAGGTGCCGTCGTAACGCCAGTGCAGGAAATTCGCGAGCTCCAGCACGTCACGAGACCGTAACGGGTCGCTGTAGAGATATCGAACGTCCAGTCGCGGGCGTAACGATTCGTCGTCGGCATCGTTAGCCACGGCGTTATCTCGATTCGCGGCGTTTCGTCGTCGCGTGATCGCCCTCTGATGCGCGAAATCGAACGCGATCTCCAACGCGTCTGTACGCGTGTACAGACGTTCGTAGAGGATACTAGCGGCTACACATGCACCATTTTGCAACAAGCGTTCGTGCGATACGCACATGAATTCCAAGCGATCGTTCAACGGCATGCGTCGCAGTAGCAACGGGAACAGCACCATTTCTGAAACGCACATCTTGTCGAGTATAGAAGTGGCTCGTCCATCGCCCAGACGTTAATAGCGATAGAGCAGGAAACGCGTGCGCAGAGCAAAGAGAGAATCCGCGATGTCGTTACAGGCCACAAGAAAAAATTCGCACACTTCGTCGAAGCAATAGTTTTTGCCGAACACATAGAAGTAAAATTGTGACAATGTCACCGAGGGTGTAGCGTTGATAACATACAACAACACGTGAGACATGTTCGACACGTGTCTGTGTCGATTCGGTATCCCGCTCATAACGTTAGCGTCCAATAGAAAATCCAAAAGTTCCGGACATATTCGTCGGTACAGGTTCACGTGATTGACGTAAACGATCAACATGCGAGGATGGCGATCGCTCAACGGTGCGTTGCACCATGCGAATCAATCGATCGACGACGCGTCGATGCTCCGGCACGGTCGAGCGTGCGAGCATCAGTCGGGCGAACATGCGAGACAGCTGGATCGCCTTCTCGTACTCGCCGATCTGTCGATCCATCGCATCTACGTTGAATCACGTGATTCATCGTCTCGCTCGCAGTTCGCGCACTAGTTCCAAGTCTGTCGGTGTGAACACGTAACCGTCGGCGACAATGTTCTCTTCCGATGTCGGCGAATTCACGCGTCGGCCGTGCTCTCCAACGAACGATGACGAGTGCTGTCGCAGCGTTGATAACAACGATTTCGCTTCATCGTCGCAATCGGCAACAGCGGACGAACAAGACGACGAAGCGTTTGAGGTTTTCGACGAGGCGATCGAATCGCGATGACGTCGTCGTTTACAGCAAGACTCTCGTTTCTCGCGAATCACTTCGGCGATTGTCCAGTCCGCGATGTCGCAGTACATGGCTCGTCTGTTCGCGCAACGGCGAGATTTGATCATCTCAGTCGTTGCTGCGGACACGCTTCGGCGCGCTGGGTCCTGGAACAACGGTGACGTGGTCCGAACGGGAAATCGTCGTTGTTGATCCATCAATGACGCGATCGTCGCCTCGTTCGTTGTAACAGACATTTCTGTGATAGCGATTCAGCGACAGGTCGCTCTTTTCTCGTAGGTCGAACGCGCGAAAGATCGCGACCGATTCACCGTCGTCGGAGGGATTTTCAGCGCGTACGGTGTTCGTCGTCGCGAACGAGACCGTCGGTCCGAGATCGAACGATGTTTGATCGCGATGAAGATCGTCGTTGACGTCGAGAGGTTCGCGAGGATGCAACAGCCGGTATTCGCGTCTTCTTCGTTGAGGAATGGCCGACCGTCGATGGTCCGAGGTAGCGATGATGGGACGACCCAAAATCTCGGAGATGTCGATCACTGTGACGCAGTGACTTATCGCGATCACAGTATCTTGTTCGCGCACCGTTCGTACGGCAGCGGCGAGACCTTGCACGATGTGAGTGTCGCCATAGTACACCGGAGCGGTCAGAACGTCGTCAACGATGACCGCAGAGATCCACGAACGCATACGAGGACACAGCGATCGCGGTCTCGCGGTCGCGAAAACTAACAACACCCTAACACTAATAACACACTAATAACACTTGAACGTCACGCAGTAACGAGTTCGCCGATGATCGATAGCGATCGTCAGAGACGAGAAACTCACCGAATGAACTAGCCACGAAGACATCGTTCGTGTTGATCAAAAACATGTCGGTCGTCAATGCGGTATGGTCCTTTTTAACCGTTCTTTATTCGTTTCACCCCACTCATCGCTCCGCGCTCGATCGTCGCGACGCGTCGATTCGACATGATCGATTATATCACGCGCATGTTGATCAGCGTACGAGCGGATCGATCGATATCGGTACTTTCAACGAATCGTACCGATGATCGCGACTCGTTAGAAGCGATCGCGATTCTCACGTCGTTAACGAAGAATCTGTCTCGACGCGCCTGTCGACACGTCGAGTCGCTACACGACGAATTGGACATTGTCTTCAGAGAGAGATATTCGACTCTGGTGCCGGACGCAACGGCTATCGAGTCGCTCGTTCACCGATTGATTCACATTGAGAACGGCTTCGCGCGTTTAGAAACCGTGGCTGACGTACCGAATCGGTCTTAAGTGAAATTGGCCGAAATGGACGCGCTCGTACCGATCGTGCCTCGCGACGTGGAAGTAAAATTTGTGGATCTGTGCTGCGCACCTGGAGGCTTTCTGGACTACGCTTTTCTGCGAAAACGTTGGTCGGCCAATGGTGTCGGCGTCAGTCTGTCCAAGAGACAAGGAGGCGTCGATATGTCGCGACGTCGATTGCGATCATCCGCCAAGGATACGCTCGTGTTTCACTGCGACGTTGAACGAGTAGCGACGCGATTGCAGCGCGAGCTGTCGCGTTCCAGCGTCGGGAAGCGTGTATTCATCGACGACGGTTCCACCAGTGACGATGTTGCTGTTTCTTTCGCCGTGAAAAACTTGCATCAATTGCGTCGCAGGATCAATTTGGTCATGGGCGACGGAGCGAAGGATTCCTCGAACCTGACGATCGCTTAATAGATTGTGGCTTCGGTATTGCGCGCAGACGGCTCGTTCTTGTTGACAACGTTCGCGTGGTACGATAACGCACGTGACGAACCACTGAGCAACACGACCGCTCGCACGATACGGTCCATAACTCCGTATTTTCGAGACTTCGCGGTGCTGAAACCGTGGCATTCAGCGATCACGAACGACGAGCGATATTTGCTGTTTCGCTCTTTCTCCGCAACACCTAGACCCGTTGTCCACCAGACGGAGGAATTCACGCTTTTGCGCGCCGAAGCGATCATCTCGACGAAGCAGGTGGACGCTTACGAGCGAATCGTTCCGTGTTGATCTCGAGTCGGACGTGTCATCGAGCGATTTCTCGAATGATGGACGTCGCTTCGCACCGGCCAAGATACGAAAACTCGCTACCACCATGTCTCGATGCGACGCGGAATCGATCGAGCGGGAATTGCGTTCGTACGATGCCAATTTTCTCAACTTGCCGATAAAGCACGATCAAACGGCTGTACCATTCGAGGTCGTTTCTCATAAGACAAAACGTGCGCAACGATGATATTGCTCGTGTTGACGATATGTCTGATCGGTTGCGCGTACGCGCTATATCTGGCGACCGTTCAGGCGCCGTTGACACCGCGCGCGAAGACCCCGTTGACGCCGACACCGGGTTTTGTATCGGCGCTCTCGTGGGATCGGTCGCCGAACGAGTCACCCGAGACGAATAATTCGCCAAAAGTTTCGCCAAAGACTCCGTCCGCGATACGGGCAACGATCACCGTGAGAAACAACGTCGTGTTCGCGAACGCGGCGTCGTTGGCCCATCGCGTAAGATTTGCGCGACTCGATCCACGCACGGATTACGATCTAATCGACGCAGACTGATCCGTTTTGACTGAACGCGAACGAGATAGGTCTCACGTTGGTCGCGATATGGCAGGAACTTGGAGACCTAGTGCCCGGTTCTTGACGTCGCGAGCGATCCACGAAGGCGGAAAACGCGATCGTGGACGACAAGGTGTCAGTGTCCGAGGAATTCAACGCTTCAGTTCTGACCAACGGTTCGAACAACGATCACTACGGAACAACAGCCGGAGGTTACGGATCGATCGAGATGCTACTGACCAACGACGATCAACACGGCAATCGCGCGTTCTCGAATTCGTCTCTCGCTGTGCGAACGGCGCGTCGTCGAGATCGAGAAGTCGCCGTATTGTCACGTATGTGGCGATTGTACAAAGAATTCGAAACGGAGAGCAACCAGTCGCATCGATATAAAACTGGAAAAACCCGTCGATGGTAGACGCTTATCGTGCGATCTGGCAATGTGCGCTACCGCGTTCATCGACGCCACGGATGAAGAAGGTCTGGCTTATTTGGCCGGTATTATTCCGCTGTACGTTCGAGTCATGGACTGTCGAGCGCGAAGCGATTCGCGTTACGGAGAATTGCGAGCGGTGCGCTTCGCTTTCGACCCGGCGTTGATCGCTCACAAATAGCAACACATAGAGCATCTATGCGCGATGGCGCAACGGAGAGCGAGCATTGCCGTCGAAAACGCGGCGTCTCGATAATTGAGCGAATACACTCGAGCGCGAATGGCCGAACGACTAGAATTTTGCAAAATGCCGCCCGAGTGTCTGTTTCATTCGTTCGAGACGTATCCTCGAGTCAACGAACGGCCCACGAGGAACAAGAGTTTCGCGCACGGCGAATCGGCCGGATCGCTGACGACGATCGAGCGTTTCAGCCGATATGTTCTACGATTCACCGTTGATACCGACGAATCGTGGAATCCACCAGCTACGCCGCCATGGTTCATGAGATATCCCACTAAACATCACACCCGCGCCATATCAGCAAATGGCATCGCGTACGATTTGATGTTTCGTTTGGACGATCATTCGGAACGAAGGTTGGTGTGTTACGTACCAACGAAATCGCGACATCGATACGTCGATTTCGACGCCGTTGTCGAACTGGAAACCGTTACTCGGTGGCCGGGGTCGAGAGGACAGGCGCTGGATTTTTTACGTGAATCACTTTTGGTACGAAGCCAATGTCACATCCATAGTGCTTTTGGACGGGACTCGATACGTGTGGGTCGACAACACGCGCGGCGAATCGAGAACAGTAATGGTGCCGCTGTATCGTGCACCGATGAATGAATCGAGCGATGGCGGTCGCGACCATTCACGGGGGATTTCGCATGTTGAACAAATTTCGCAGCGTCCGAAACGGCCAATCGATGGACAATTTCACGGCCAGATACGAAGGAGCGTATGGTGACGAGCACGACGCGATGATAGAGATCTTGATCCAACAGCGGGACGACGCCGATAGACCTGAGTATTCGTTCGACGATATGAACACGATACTGTTGTCGGTTCCGAGCGGTTGTCGCGTTATCGCGCGCGTAAGACATCGGCGAAAGACCCTAGTGGAGAATCGTTCGTCTGCCGATCGCAGCGGATCGAAACGTACCGACGACGCGTCTTCCATCGCGCGAATCGACGGTCCTCTTCAGCATCAGTGGCTTCACTTGCCAGACACTGATCTGCGTGGTGATATGTAGCTGTATCCACTGTTCGACTCGAGAACGTACATACCGTAGTCATTGACCTCGTTCAGTCGCATTCGGATGGAATCGCATCAATTGGAATTGCCCAAATTATGCTATGCGAAAAGATCGCTTCAGCGAATGAAACTTCGCGTGATTTCTTCGTAGCGCGACGGGTCTTTTGCGGCCGCATCGTTCGAGCTCGCTCGATGATAACACAAAGAGAGAGATATTCACACAAATGTGACGAGACACGCGAACGCGGCGCCGAAGAGACTCGAAGGTTTGCGTGTGTCGTCGCGTCGTCCTATAAATAATGGACGTCGGAAATGATCGACAGCGCCAAGACCGATATGCTGTTCATCAGCGGTCCCTCCGGGAAGTGGTCACCGGCCGAGGTCACGTCGATCGCACTGGCACGATGCGAAACGAATCGCGACGAAAACGTTGTGCACTTGACAGATGCGTCGGAATCGGCGATTCGGAGATTGGTGCGTTCCTACGAACAACGTCAAGATTGCTTCACGGATGACGAATCGTCATACGAAATTGTGTTCGTCGTGACCACGTCGACGATCGGACACGAAGATACCGATCCACGGAACGTTCGATTGTCGCAGAGTGTCATCGCGGTGAGGAGTATCGAATCTATTACGATGACGACCGACGATGCGGAGGAAGAGGAACGACAGTCCTTACTGCGCTTCGATCGCAACAATCGTTTGATCATGCTGTTGGTACTGTCGAATACTACGTGCAATCATATGCTATCGCCGAGAATGTATCGTGCAATTCGCAATCCGACGATTGCTTGCGTCCTTTCGCTCTGATTTTATTGTGCGAACTCGCGGTGAGGAGGGTCGAGTGTGAAAGATTGAACGTGCACTATGACAGATTCGACGTTGCGAATTCCGCGTCTTGGTTGACGAAAGCGCGCGAGATACACAAATCGGCCAAATGGTTGCGAATGACGGGGTACGACGATTGATACGCGATGCTCGATCGCGTCGTGTGTCAGCGAATCGCCGGGCACTTCCGATTGTTCTGGCGAGACGGTTACGCGTTCACGAGTCGCGATCATGCCGAATCGATGTTCGCCTCGTCGATCCATTTGCTCCCGATCCCTGCGGTCATCGATCTGTCTCGTTTGCAATGGGAGATAAAGCGTGACGTTCGTTCGACTTTGTCCCTGTGCGACTACGACGTTTTGTATCGTCGTTGCGAACACATATTGTCGTCCATGTTTTGTTGAATGATACGATACGTCGACGGTAAGAAACGGCATCGACGATTACTACGAGTCGCGTTACTTCGTAAACGCCGACGTGTTGGTAAAGTGACGCTACGTGAGTCTGAGCTAAACATGTCCGTGACACCACTCTGGACGATATCGTAGGGGCTGCTGCTACCGCGGCGTTAGGTGCTTCAGCGGCACTTTTCATGTGGCTGGTCATAGCGTTGTCTACTCTGACCGCGCTGATCGTTTCCTTCGTAGTTTGCTGTTTACTGTACTACGATGGCGAGAGAACGTTGGGCGATTGCGACGCGTCGATACCGTCGCGATCGGTCGTTGTCGCGACTTCGACGAAACGACCAAAGTCGCTGGTTTTCGACGACTCGACGATGTATATAGATCGAGCCGAGTCGAAATTCATGGTACCCACGGGTACTAAAGCGCGCGTTGCGCTCTGAGCATTCTATGAATAAAAAGAGAGAAATATTCGCAGTTTGATTCCAGCGTTTCTTATTCACCCTTATCTCCATTCGCAGGATTCACGTCGCATTCGCGCGATTGTCGCGCTCTGAAGGAGGACATGACGGCGTTAAACACCGAGATCGGAACGAGTCTCAAATCGAGTCGAATGATATCCAACGTGATCGCGCTATCGTCGTCGCTGTTTCGGTTCGCGAGACGAACGACTGTCGTTTGTAACGTCTCGCATCTCTCTAGGGATCGCGATCCGACTGCTCTCTATTTATTTAGGCCTGCTTACACCGGCACTGCCTGGGATGCCGAGAGCTTTTCCGGACAGATGGTGAAAGGGTGAAATATGGTGATTGTAGGTGATATAATGATTATGGCTATTGATAGGAATAGAGACTTAAACAATTGTTTTATTTAACAATGAGACAATATGATAGTTAAAAGTGTAATATAAATGAGTGATAATACTTATAATTATATAATTAATGAATACAAATGTGGTTTACATTATATAGCTGCTGGTAATGAGTTACAATGAAGTGTTGAGAGAATATACAGTTATCCTGCCCGGTGGAAGTAATGAAGGTGGTACGGTAATTTGCGAGGGGTTTCAGTGAGAGAATAGGACTCCAGTTGGTAAATGTAGGTGGCTGCCTTGTTGTTGAAGGTGTCGTCCTGTGTTAAATCTATCAATTCTATGTCTAGAGTTTCTGTCGTCGAACGCTGTTTAACCAGCCGAGGGTTGTGTGTGAGCCCAGGAAGAGCTTGGTAAAGAATGCGAATCCGGAATAAAGTGTCTTTGTGTGGAGTGTAATGGACGTGGAGCGTATTTAAATGTGCTTATGAGTCTGTTTTGTAATAAAAATGTGATGTACGATGGAGGAACTAGATCGTGCCCCGTGATATCTTGTATTATACGGGGTTTGGAGGGGTCCATGTGTTGAGACAACAGGGCCGCTCGTCGGCAAGCTTCCTTATGTAGTTGCCTTACCTTCTCTTTACCGCCCCCGCGATGTTTATTTGGCATCTAACGGATTGAGTTTAAGAATAACATTTTTGGTCGGACAAGTTAAAATAGCAATTGATAAAATTAATTATTGAGTGAAAGAGGACTCTTGTGACTTTAGTTATCCGTTGCCAGAGTACTATAAAAGTACTAATAATTAATGCTTACTACCAATGCTTTGGCATGGTTAGGTTATGCGGGTTGTAGGAGAAGGATAATTGAGGCGGGTGGCGGCTGTCAGCTGCGCCCCTGAGATTGAAGGATGCTAAGCACTGTACAGGTTATTAATTCACAAGTTAAATTTCCTGATCTTGATGGGAAAAGGGGTGATCTTATGAATTGGACGGGATGGATAGGATGCTTGAGCCGAGAGGCACCCGTAAGGCGCTCTTCAGTCTGGACAAGGATAGAGGCGGGTAGCTCCAGTAAGGCGCTTCCCTAAAGGTGGGCAAGATCTGTGCTTAATAATGTAAGATTCAGATTTAAAGGTTAATGAACTATAAATTCCTCTGACAAGATATGTTATGGCACCAATTGATTTAAGTAACTGAATAAAAAGGACAAAGATTTATGAATGCTTAATATCTTCCTTTCAAGAAAATGCTCGAATAAGAGGAAAAAGGCTGCCGATAAAACAAGGATGCTGCATAAAATTAAAATGCTTAGTAGAAAATATTGAAGGATTGTATGTCGATGCAATGGCATATGTTCGTTGTGCAAGAGAATCGGTGACTTTAATGGAATTATACAATAGCAAGTAATACAGTGAGGTAATTAAGGCGTATGCCGATTCAATGGCATACGTCTACACATACACAATAAAATCAATTACAATACAATAAATGCGTATACATATATATATGTGAGTGGGGAAGGATGCACTTCATGAAATGATTTATATTATTCCAGCTTTTATAATGGATAATGTCAAGATCTTGTCGTTGTTAAGAATATACTTTCGTCTAAATAAACAATAAGATTGTAAAAGTATTATTAATCTGAAACCTTAGTAACTTAATTGTTTAATATAGAATAGTTTTCTTTACGGATAATGGTAATAGCAGAACGCAGTATATTTTATATGTGCAAGTGCGGGTTACAGTGGAAACAGTGGGAATATTATATCAAGTACATAATTATACATGAAATTATAAAGGCATATAAATATCTTAAAACTAAAATAGCTAATGAGAGAGATAGATAGAAGGCTAACATGAAGGAACGTCTCTGTGAGTTCTTGTTACGAGATAATTGTAATTTTTATTTTATTCAATTTCTATTAACGAGGTGAAGGCCTAGGAGGTGGGAGTAAGCAGATTTTCAAAGCAGTGTCTCCGGCGTAAGGAGTTCGCCTGGAGACGATGTCAAAATGGTGGGATGCCACTGCTGATAAGGATTCTGACTATACTTATACGGCTCTGTGCTTGGCACCGATGCCGTGCGCGCGTGATCCTGTGCTTGGCACCGTTGTCATGCGCCCGCAAGGAGGAATGGAAAGGGAATAATAAGTGTGGGAGCGTAGTTCACTGCGTTGACAGACACTGGGATTTCGTAATCATGAATTAGAAAAAAAGGAAGAATCTGAAGATTGTCTTTCTCTCTCTCTCTCTTTATATATATACTAGCTTGTATAGCGTATCCTAAGGAAATCGGAACGAAATTCTAAGAGCGGTTTGACAAACTAAACGTAGATAATACACTATTCGGATTATAATGAATGATCCTTTTGTAAGGCAGTTACGAACCGACATGAACGAAAATTTCAGCGTGACGCTATGGTATCTGTTAAATAATTCGACTTGGCGTATGATGAAACGTCACTGGTTCACTCGCGTAACAATGTTTCTAAGGCTTAGATCGCGATTGTATTTCACTTGCGCGAAACGCGGTGTATGTGAGTGTTGTGCATTAAAATATTATATATTTACTATTTATTTCAGTAGCTCAGACTTTTGCAGAGAAATCTCAAAGAACAGGCTTTTTTATTCCAGAATACTCTCAATACTATTGGGACCACTCTAGCCACGGCACAACTCGAGCGGGGACTTATCCGCACACTTTGAGTATTATAAAACACCGTGGATGTTCTGGCAAGTTTCCTAAGAAATCTTCCAGATTTTAAACAGCACAAGGCAAAGGCCCTGAAGGAGCGTAGGAAGAGGCTCTTATGCGAGAAGACCGTTGTCCGTGGTGGCACGGTCGCTCAAAGACACTTTTCCTCTTTGCGTCAAATTAACAAAGATGTCTTGGAGGCACTCCTAAGACGCACGTCTGTACTGTATGAACTTCCGATGTCGACTCTGCGGTGGGAGCTGTTCCCGGGGCCTCGTTCGGTCCGGACAATGGAACTCAAGAGTGAAGTGGGCTATATGGTAGGAGTAATGGGATTATACGAGAGGGATCCAGAGTAGGAGTGTTCAAGGTTTTGCAGAGTGGGACTGAGTGGCGTGATGCTGACGAGGCGTCGAGACATCTCGGCGCGCCGCCGGATGTGATAAGGAGCGTGGTCAACAGGATGTCCTATGTTACCTCATATGGGCTCGGGTTACTCGAGGATTCCAGAGCACCCTCGGTGGCTCGGCTGCGTGCGTGCCTTATCTTTTGAGGCTTCCTGTCGCCAGTCTGACTTATTAATTTATATGTGAGCGTAATTATTTATGCCTTATAATATTATAATATTATAATAAAAAAATGGTTAATATTATATGTGTGTGGTTCTTAAGGTTATAATATACGCCTAATTTAGTATTATATGAATAGTGTAATAGAAAGTTATAATATTAAGTAGTTATGATTTTTATAAAGACAATATGCATGTGTTATAATAAAAGAGATATTTGTTATTAATGTTTAAATGTGGTTATTAAGAATTATTATAAGAAATGCATATTGTTAACAATGGGTATTAGAGTGTAGAGACTTATAATATTGTTAACTGGAAAAATAGGATTCCTTATTAGAGGGATCCTTATTATTACTGTTGTTAAATTAATGTTTCTCGGCAAGACTGAGTTTTACCATAGGGCTCTCTACTTACGTATGTCGGTAAGGTAGACCCCTTGGGTAGGTTTCGTTATTATTGGCGTCGGTAATTAATTAACAATTGTTATAGACGATTCCTATGTATAAATTACCGGCTTTTGGACCTTATAGAAGCTTATGATAATAGAAGATTCGATGAACAATTAATTTTTATTATTAGTGATGAGTTCAAGCCGTTGTACTGTACGAACGAATTTAAAAGAGTGCAGTATTTAAGAGGAGCTTGAACGTGGACAGAAGGCTTAAATTAAATAAAATAAAGTATTTAAACGTGACCAAGGCAAAAATGGTGGATTTCCATGCTAAATAAAGTATTTAAGCGACCCCTGAACTTAAATAAATAATAAACCTCATTTATTTAAGTTCATTTATTAAGTAAGAATTACCAAATTTTGAGAATGTACTATCAGAAGGATTCTCTGTCTGTGGGCAAGAACTAATTATTTTCGTTTGGCATTATTTCCTTTTGTAATTAATATTCTGAGGTTTTGACATTTGCTTATGTTTCATTAAGATGTTCTCTAGGTATGTAGGTGTTAAAAATATTTTAAATTGACTTTTCTTAATTTTTACGGAAGGTACGCATTACTGGCGTCCCAATAGTCCCTGCGTATGAATTTTAGAATTTTCTGAAGTCTGTTGGTAGGTAACATTGTTGGTTTTTTGTTAATTGTTAATGTTTTTCAAAATGTTAATATGGTCGTTAAATAGAGGTCTTTTAATGCTATTGTTAGCAATTAAGATTTTTCTTCTAGGCCTTATAGTTACTGAGAAAAACATGCCTTTTCCTGATTGGTCGAGATATTCAAATGGCCGTAACTTCTAGACTATTGATCTTACACAAATTTTATTAGGACATAATTTGTAATACTTTGAAGGAGCCTTAAATCGCACTGCGCGATTTTCTAAAGTTATTATTATTTTAAAAGATATGAACTTTCATCGATAGATTTTAATAGTAACAATTATTTTTGATGGTTGAATCTACCTATATGTCTCGCTAACCTTTTAATGTAGAGGCGAGAAAAAATGATATGGTGGAGAGAACGTCGCAGGACGTTACACGTTGCATCTCGTACAGTTCGTTCACAGCACGAGAGATGTTGTCGGAATGGCGCATCGTTCGATACCACGAATCCACGACGTCGAGGAATCGTATCGTCGTGCTGTAAAAATACAGACATGCGATCAGGCCGTTCAATGTGATATGCGCAACATCCAATCCAATGACCGTTGCACAACTGTTGACGCGTTTTCAGCAGTTTCACAATCGATCACCATGGGATATGATACGCTTTTCATGCTTTCGATCAAGCGATATCGATCGGTCGGGTTTTGTCGGTATTGGAGCAAAACCGTGCGTTGCACAGTTTTCGATTCGATCGCTTCGGTCACCTCGCGCTGCGTTTCGAGCGACCGACGACGTCGCCTCAGTGACGCGATGAGTTTGACGGTGACTCGAGAAATCAACTCTCGCACTTTCGTCGCGATTTCGTCTATGCTCCGTGCGATATTTCCCAGTTTCGTCACTTTCGTCAAATGTTCGCTCTCGAGCGATCGATTCTGTGTTACCAACTCGGCGCGCTCCCTTTCGAAAACCGCTGATCTGAGCGTTTCATCCGCGGTCACAGCTTACTCCAATTCGACGGTCTTACATTGAACGACGAGTCGCACCGAATCGTCTGTACTGTTCAACAGGCATGCCAATTCGTTCGCCGATTCTGACAATTTGCTCGTTTCGTGTATCAAATCGAGATGCTGTTTCGAAAGAACGATACCTTCACGCTCGAACTATTCGCCGTATCGCGCTCGCGCTCGATCGAGCTCCTTGTTGTACACGACGTTCAAATTGACGATTTCGCTGGTCAACGAGTTCGCGGTTTGTCGAAGATCGAAATATTTGTCAGTTTCTTCGCGAATCAATCGTCGCAAATTGCGCATCATCGTTACGATCACTCGCTCCGTCCGTTTCGACACGTCGATGTTACCGTCGATAATCGATTCGTGCGATTCGTTGTACGACCGAACAATGTCAATGTTGCGAAAACGATGATTCTTCGTCGCGTCGAATCTTGACTGTATCAAGAGCTCAGTTGATGCTATCGCGTTAATATCGACGAAGCCGTACAGTCTCAGGATCGTTATAACGCGATGAGCATCTTTCGTTGCTTCGTACAAGCGAACACGCACCTCATGAGCGGCAGAGATCATATCGCTGAGACGAGAGCTCGTGGACGGATAGTCATCGGACGCGATGTTCTCGCCACGCGACACAGTCGCGAAAAAACTCAAAAGTTCGGTCGCCACGTCAGGCGCGTTGAGCGTTATCTCGGTCGCACGTAGCAATTCGAGCGTGAACGAATCCATTCAAGACCAAAAAATAACAACATTCGACAACTCACCGCGCGCTTGAACGGAAATAACGATTCGCTCTCGCGTCGCTTAATTGTTCAACCGAACGGAGATAACGAATCGCTCTCGCGTGTCACGCGCATTGATGCGTAACACAATGTCTGAGAGTTAAATCGAGCGTTATTAATCTCTTTGACTTCAATTCCCCCTTCTACCACGTGTAAGTAGGGTATATAAGGCTCGCTGAAACCTCCAATCAACACTGTGCTCTCGGTGCTCCTTTCGAACGAGCGTAGTCCTGCGCCACAGACTAGGTAAGAGTCATCGTGATCGCAAGGGTTGTCCGACGGCGAGACCGTACCGAGGGAGAGGGGCGCGCGTTCGCGGCTCGGTCGCCGCGTCGGGAGCTCCTCGCTCTCTTGTACGTCAGCGTTCGCGTTCTCTCGTGAGAACACGGTCGTAGTTCAGCTCTCGGGCGAGCGAACGCGGACGAACGGCTCTTGGATCGCACGAAGGGGTTTCCGGACACTGATTTAGTTCCACAACTCGAGCGGCGAGCGCTTCAAACGCGGTGAGCGCGATCGTTCGGCGATAACGCCGGGTTCTATCACAGACGACAGCAAGTCCTCCAGTCAAAAGCTCGCATGTCCCGTTGGGCTTCAAGTCTCGATGAAGCGGCGTCTCGTGGTGACGAAGTCGTTTCCAACACGATCGGCAATACACGCGTGCTCGCCGAACATCGGATTGGCCGGTCGGCCGGTGATAACGCTGGGAAAAGGTCCAGGCTGCGCGCTGGCGGATCGTGATCGCGAGAGTCGTCCGACGGCGTGACCGTATCGGGGGGAGAGGGGCGCGCGTTCGGGGCTCGTTCCGACGGTAGACGGTCGCTAATGTATATGTCCAGTATTTGGCGCATGAGCACTCGTTCGAACGGATCAACTGGACACAGGTACTCAGCGAATATTTGTTATTTTATAGATATAATTTTAGACTATTTATCTGCTTTTGCTTTTGCAAAAACTGCTTTTTTGCACGTATGATATACACACATTTCCAACCTTATCCCAGATCATCAATTCGCAATAGTCGTCGGCGCGATACGCGGTCGCGTATCGTCGTTCGAAACGTTAATTTGTCAGTTTATCGTTTGTAGCATCGCTTCATTTCATCCCATTTCCTTTTTGTATCTGTCCAATATACAACATTTCTGCACGCATTTCTTTTTTGGCTTAACCCGCTTCATATAATTCTTATGGCGTTTCGATAAAATTAAGGTTTACTCATTGTTGCAGGCAGGCAAAAGTAACATATAAAAGTATAATAATTGTCGTAGGTAGGCAAAAAGGTGATCACCGGTGAATGACATGATTTGTCAGCTTGTTTATTAATTTGACAATTTTTTCAGGACTTTCTGTTTCTTCACACACACAAACGCACAGTGACAGTTTCCACATCCACCTGTTCCGCAACGAACCAATTTCATATCATCAGTCGTCGCCGTCGCGTGAAACGTCGTTGCGATGCGCGATCGTGTATCATCTCGTTCGAAACGTTTTTGTCGATCATAATCGTTCATCAATGTCCCATTTCCTTCTTTTCGACAACACATTTTTGAACAAACGCACACACATTATCTTCTTTCTCTCTAGTTAAGTTTGGACTTTGAACACCAACAAAAACAGTGTTCACTGTCCGTTCAGCTCGCGTCTCGGGTAGGTAGGGCCCAATAGCAACATCACTTTTTGTTTCAAAGCTTTCTGTAGTATCGTAATATTTTGCACGAACTCGTGCGATATTGTCGATACCGCATAAAGCTTGAGTACGTGTATGTTCGAATCGAACGCAATACGTATTATTTTTTTTAAGTTGCTCGATCCAATTACGAAATAAACGTAGACGGCGTTGCAGTCTCCGTTCAATACAGTACAGCTATATATTCATTTTACATTCGACACTCGAGATCCATCAGTGAATTCACAAAGGCGGATCTAGCGATTGTCATTGTGAAAGTACTCTCACTGTTAATCCCAGAGCGAGGATGCGATCGCTCGAAGCATGACATTAACGTGTTCGCATCTTCGCAGTTCGCATCGTTGACGTTCCTGCGTATCAAATACCGTACGGTTGTACACCGCGGTAAAAACGAAAGCTATTATTGGTACGAACAAGGCAAAAACGAACGAATTGTACGTTTGCGTACTCAGCGCGAAACCTACGATTGTACCGAGTGACCCAAGCCATATCAAAGGCGTTTGAAACACGAATGGTACAATGGTGTCACAGTTACGAAACGGCAGAAAAAACGAATCGTTCTTCATCTGTGCGACGTTCAATTCTGCAGTATCGCACGATTCGCACAATAGCACATATTGTAACGTCCTGCGACGTTCTCTCCACCATATCATTTTTTCGCCTCTACATTAAAAGGCCAGCGAGACATATAGGTAGATTCAACCATCAAAAGTAATTGTTACTATTAAAATTTATCGATAAAAGTTCATATCTTTTAAAATAATAATAATTTTAGAAAATCGCGTAGTGCGATTTAAGGCTCCTTCAAAGTATTACAAATTATGTCCTAATAAAATTACTGTAAAATCAATAGTTTAGAAGTTACGGCTATTTGAATGTCTCGACCAATCAGGAAAAGGCATATTTTTCTCAGTAACTATAAGGCCTAGAAGAAAAATCTTAATTGCTAACAATAGCATTAAAAGACCTCTATTTAACGACCATATTAACATTTTGAAAAACATTAACAATTAACAAAAAATCAACAATGTTACCTACCAATAGACTTCAGAAAATTCTAAAATTCATACGCAGGGACTATTGGGACGCCAGTAATGCGCACCTTCCGTAAAAATTAAGAAAAGTCAATTTAAAATATTTTTAACACCTACATACCTAGAGAACATCTTAGTGAAACATAAGCAAATGTCAAAACCTCAGAATATTAATTACAAAAGGAAATAATGCCAAACGAAAATAATTAGTTCTTGCCCACAGACAGAGAATCCTTCTGATAGTACATTCTCAAAATTTGGTAATTCTTACTTAATAAATGAACTTAAATAAATGAGGTTTATTATTTATTTAAGTTCAGGGGTCGCTTAATACTTTACTTAGCATGGAAATCCACTATTTTTGCCTTGGTCACGTTTAAATACTTTATTTTATTTAATTTAAGCCTTCTGTCCACGTTCAAGCTCCTCTTAAATACTGCACTCTTTTAAATTCGTTCGTACAGTACAACGGCTTGAACTCATCACTAATAATAAAAATTAATTGTTCATCGAATCTTCTATTACCATAAGCTTCTATAAGGTCTAAAAGTCGGTAATTTATACATAAAAACCGTTTATAACAATTGTTAATTAATTACCGACGCCAATAATAACGAAACCTACCCAAGGGGTCTACCTTACCGACATACGTAAGTAGAGAGCCCTATGGTAAAACTCAGCCTTGCCGAGAAACATTAATTTAACAACAGTAATAATAAGGATCCCTGTAATAAGAAATCCTATTTTTCCAGTTAACAATATTATAAATCTCTACACTCTAAAACCCACTGTTAACAATATGCATTTCTTATAATAATTCTTAATAACCACATTTAAACATTAATAACAAATATCTCTTTTATTATAACACATGCATATTGTCTTTATAAAAATCATAACTAATTAACATTATAACTTTCTATTACACTATTCATATAATACTAAATTAGGCGTATATTATAACCTTAAGAACCACACATATATAATATTAACCATTTTTATTATAATATTATAATATTATAAGGCATAAATAATTACGCGCACATATAAATTAATAAGTCATACTGGCGACAGGAAGTCTCAAGGATAAGGCACGCACGCAGCCGGGCCACCGAGGGTGCTCTGGAATCCCCGAGTAACCCGAGCCCATATCAGGTAACATAGGACATCCTGTTGACCACGTTCCTTATCACATCCGGCGGCGCGCCGAGATGTCTCGACGCCTCGTCAGCATCACGCCACTCAGTCCCACTCTGAAAAAACCTTGAACGCTCCTACTCTGGATCTCTCTCGTATAATCCCATTACTCCTACCATATAGCCTACCCCACTCTTGAGTTCCATTGTCCAGACCGAACGAGGCCCCGGGAGCAGCTCCCACCGCAGAGTCGACATCGGAAGTTCATACAGTACAGACGTGCCTCCTAGGAGTGCCTCCAATACGTCTTTGTTAATTTGACGCAAAGAGGAAAAGTGTTTCTGAGCGACCGTGCCACCACGGACAACGGTCGTCTCGCATAAAAGCCTCTTCCTAAGCTCCTTCAGAGCCTTTTCCTTGTGCTATTCAAAATCTGGAAGATTTCTTAGGAAACTTGCCAGAACATCCACGGTGTTTTATAATACTCAAAGTGTGCGGATAAGTCGACTCCCCGCTCGAGTTGTGCTGTGGCTAGAGTGGTCCCAATAGTATTGAGAGTATTCTGGAATAAAAAAGCCTATTTTTTGAGATTTCTCTGCAAAAGTCTGAGCTACTGAAATAAATAGTAAGTATATAATATTTTAATGCACAACACTCACATACACCGCGTTTCGCGCAAGTGAAATACAATCGCGATCTAAGCCTTAGGAACATTGTTACGCGAGTGAACCAGTGACGTTTCATCATACGCCAAGTCGAATTATTTAACAGATACCATAGCGTCACGCTAAAATTTTCGTTCATGTCGGTTCGTAACTGCCTTACATAAGGATCATTCATTATAATCCGAATAGTGTATTATCTACGTTTAGTTTGTCAAACTGCTCTTAGAATTACGTTCCGATTTCTTTAGGATACGCTATACAAGCTAGTACATATATAAAGAGAGAGAGAGAGAAAGACAATCGCGGGGGCGGTAAAGAGAAGGTAAGGCAACTACGTAAGGAAGCTTGCCGACGAGCGGCCCTGTTATCTCAACACATGGACCCCACCAAACCCCGTATAATACAAGATATCACGGGGCACGATCTAGTTCCTCCATCGTACATCAAGTTTTTATTACAAAACAGACTCATAAGCACATTTAAATACGCTCCACGTCCATTACACTCCACACAAAGACACTTTATTCCGGATTCGCATTCTTTACCAAGCTCTTCCAGGGCTCGCATACACAACCCTCGGCTGGTTAAACAGCGTTCGACGACAGAAACTCTAGACATAGAATTGATAGATTTAACACAGGACGACACTTTCAACAACAAGACAGCCACCTACATTTACCAACTGGAGTCCTATTCTCTCACTGAAACCCCTCGCAAATTACCGTACCACCTTCATTACTTCCACCGGGCAGGATAACTGTATATTCTCTCAACACTTCATTGTAACTCATTACCAGCAGCTATATAATGTAAACCACATTTGTATTCATTAATTATATAATTATAAGTATTATCACTCATTTATATTACACTTTTAACTATCATATTGTCTCATTGTTAAATGAAACAATTGTTTAAGTCTCTATTCCTATCAATAGCCATAATCATTATATCACCTACAATCACCATATTTCCCCCTTTCACCATCTGTCCGGAAAAGCTCTCGGCATCCCAGGCAGTGCCGGTGTAAGCAGGTAGGCCTAAATAAATAGAGAGCAGGCGGATCACGATCCCTAGGGAGACGCGAGACGTTACACCACAAGATCATCCTTGTCGACACACTGTCGTTCGAAGCCGTCGACACGCCGTCGTCAGAAGACGTCGACACGCCGTCGTCAGAAGACGTCAACACGCTGTCGTCCGAAACCGTCAACACGCCATCGTCAGAAGCCGTCGACACGCTATCGTCCGAAGCGATGTCGCTTCCGAACGACCGCGTGATCGCCCTCGTCGACACTACGTCGTCCGAAACGACGTCGCGTCCGAACGACCGCGAGATCATCCTCGTCGACACACTGTCATCCGAAACGACGTCGCGTCCGAACGACCGCGAGATCGTCCGCGTCGACACACCGTCGCCCGAAGCCGTCGACACGCCATCGTGCGAAACGACATCGCGTCCGAACGATCACGAGATCATCCTCGTCAACACGCCGCCGTTCGAAGACGTCGACACGCCGCCGTTCGAAGACGTCAACACGCCGTCGTCCGAAACGACATCTCGTCCGAACGATCACGAGAGCTACGAAACGGTTTTCAGCGAGCCGCGGCAATCTCCGTTTGAAACCGTCAACGCACCGTCGAAATTGTATAACTCGATATTTACCGAATCACCGCGATCACCGCCCAAAGCCGTCGAAACGACAAGTACGCTCGAATCGGTGTTCAACGCGTCGAATGTCAAAGAGAAACCTCGATCGATCGTGCATAATTGAGATTTCGCTACGCACAACAAGCGATCCATAGTGGCATCTGCGACCAATTCGATCGCGGTTTTAGGGTCTGCCAAACGACGAAATAAACGCGCCAAGCAATAATTCCAAAATCATTTCCGTTCATCAGTTCTTTTTTTACAATACATAGTTCAACGTTGACGCGGGATTGTATTCGTCGTTGTAAGTCGTCAGCATACCGTAGACACGACGCATCAGAGGATACACCTCTTGTAATAAGATTTAGTGCACTCTTGATCTCGCGGCGTTTCGATCATCGATACCGCCGTGATATTTTGTCCGATCCCTCGAACATTTGATCCTCGCGGTGCAACTGTATATGAATGTTCGCATTATACTCTTCTCCCATTCGCGCAATAGCGTGTTATTTGCCGGTGATCCAAGACGACGAAAAATTGATACACACTCAGATTCGGGATTCTCCAGAGCCTCTGCGATCAAAAAAATCATAACATTAACATTTTTCGAACGCGCGCCGAACGCTCAATTATCGCGCGTATACGAATTATAGATCTGCGACCGGATAATCCAAGCGATAGGCCTCGCACGTACCTACACCCATAGATCGCGCGATGAACACAAACAACACCGGTTGCAGATCCACGTAATAATCCGGCTCAATTGTTCCCAATTTTATCATGATCTCCAGTGGATGATATCGCGTAGATTTTTGATCGGAAGTATCAAAACATTCCCGTTCAATGTTACGACGTTCGACGACTTAAAAATCACGTAAAACGTTCTGATCGGTTTTTCGTACGATCTAGAGCATCGATCGCACTCGAAGTTCGATTCTTTCGCGTTGGTCTCGAACAACCATTGGTTAACCGCACGATCTATTTCAACCGTCCGACTGTCTCAACAGATACTACCTAATTATGCAACTAACTCGATTCGACGTTCTCAAGGACAGATAACACCGATTCGCTTTGCAATTCGATATCTGTTTTCCGGTGTCCTTCGACTACACGGCGCCGCTCTTCGGTACGGTTGATTGCATATCGTCCGCTTGAGGCAATGAAATCCTTTATCCGCCTCATCATTCTCGCAGATTGAGCGGTAGTCTCTATTTTTCAGCTGACGCAACCTAATTATGAAACTAACTCGATTCGACGCTCTCCAGGACAGATAACACCGATTCGTTTCGCAATTCGGTATATGTTTTCCAGTGTCCCTCGACTACACGGCGCCGTTCTTCGGCACGGTTGATTGCGTCTCGTCCGCTTGAATCACTGATATCGTTCGTCGGCCTCGCCACTCTCGCAGATTGAGCGGTAGTCTTTATTTTTTCTCGAAATTAACGAACCGTAGCGTTATCCGTCTTCGAAACGATGAATAACACGCGCTAATTTCGAATTCGACGAAGCGTAACGATGTTCGCTTCGGATAACGGACTCAACGAACCGCGACGGTGTTTGCTCGAGATATAAAATCGCATCGATGACCGTGTGAATAATACGCACTAATTTCGAGATCGACGAAGCGTGATGATGTTTGCCGCCTTCGGAACGATGTAACGATGCGATCGTTGATAATTAGGACGGGATTGAAACGCACAGATGCGAATATCGATGCACGCCGGTTACGAACTTAACGAACCGTGAGGATGTTTGCTTTCAGAACGACGAACGGATTTGCGACGCGAGAACCGACACGTGCTAATTTCGGCATCGAAGACGTGTAAAGGACACGCGCTAATTTCGAGATCGACAAAGCGCGACGATGTTTGATTCAGATAATGAAAATGTTCGATCGTTCGCGTCGAAGATAAAGATGCGATCGCGATACCTTCGATTCGAAGAGCGGTGATTCGAAGAAAGGTACGCGCGCGATCTCGAATATGAGTCGACGAACGCGCGATCTCATCGATGCTGTCGATCGCGATAACGCGAGCGTGTTCGAGGTCGCGTCTTCGGCCGCGTCGCGATACGCCCATTACGAGGACCGAGTGTCATCCTTCGAATGGGTCGACGCGACCATTTTTCCCTCGTACTGTCGCATCATTTTCGCTCAGAACGGTTTCTTCTCCGAACGTGATCGCGCAGATCTGGTGATGTGTCACCACTGCGGTCTGCGATTGAGCGAATGGGGTTGCGCGACACCGACGACGAAGACGACTCGAACGAAGGAAACGATTGTCGTCGTCGCGCGTCGATCGCGACGTTAATGTCCATGCTCGATCCGCTCAGGGAACATCTGTTCTGGCAATTTCAATGCCTAGATGCAACAAATATTGCGATTCTATCGACTGTCGGGGACGCAACTCATACTGCATTCGTCGTCGACGTCGCTGGATCGCTTCCTGAGATCTCGACGCGTGGACGAGGCGATCGCGCTCTCAGCGACGTCGTTCTTTCCAAGCGGCGAGGGACAATTGCGCAACATAGATACTGAAATCCTGCGAAACAAGCGCACCTTCGTCGCGTTCACCGGCAGGATTCACAGAATGTACCGAATCATTCTGCGCGCGATGATGAACATCGACAAATTGCGCGTTGCCGTAAACAGTACGATCGACGCGTTTCCGCGCCACGACGAGAACGTCGCCACGATGTTGCAACTGCAGTGTCTGGAGATGATAGACGTGTTGAACAACACGAGTCGCTGGTACAAATGCGACCGCATAATCGACAGTTGCGACGATAGCGCGTCGGCCGGTTGCAACCGTCACTGCAACGTCCTCGAGACCGCAGACGAAACAACGTGCTTGATGTGTAAAGTGGGACAAGGGTCCCTTGTCCCCGTTAGGAATCACACGGCGGCGACGTTCGATCGCTGCGCATCGATCGAACGTCGCCGCCGATCGATCGGAATCGCATAATTTCGGGTGACAGGCGGTGCAAATACATGTAAGCTACTGTGCAGAATTCCAAAGAACCAGCTTAGCGTTCATTAACATTGTAATTAGACTAGCGTCGTACGACCATATCGCGACGCGTATATTTGCTTGCCGAGAAACGCCAGTCGCGAATCACTGGCAACATTTATACCGAGTGTCTGTATCATAGCGAAATCATAGGTTGTGAATCGACGGAAACATTTATAAAATTCGCCGGGTTACCGTTGCGAGCACCGATCGCGAGTCACTGGCGATGTCCCCGTGTACATGAACCGTGGCAATAGCACCGTCTCGTGAGTCATTCGCGATATTTATCGGGTTCCCCGAGTATTGTAAAAGTACCGATCACGAGTCCTTAACGACATTTCTCATATTTATTCGTATACCGTATTGATACTACCGGTCGTGAGTCGCTCGCGACGTTTCTCATATTCCGGAGATTATTGTTAAAAGTCATATTTACCGAGACGTTATTGGTATCATCCGTCGTAAGTACGACACTTATGAAAGTCATCTGACTCCTATCCAAGTTGCCAGACGCGAGCCGTTACAACGTGAAAAAGTCGACTAGGTATTGTTACAAACACCGGACACGAATTATAATAAATACTAACCGTCGGGAACGCAATTTGTGCGACGTACCTCCGATTAGCGCCGTGACTGACTTATTGGCAACATTTTATGATACTCATCTCAGCGCGATAACAGGCGTTAGCAGATCTTTTCTTTTCTTCCCATTATTCTGGTTACCAGGATGCGTGCATCTCATTGTTCCCACCGGCGAAGCGCGGCCGACCCTCGTCAATCGGTGACAGATCTCGAGCACGCTTCCGGTCGAAATCTGTGGCCCACGAGCTGTAAACATCTTCCTGTGCAATTCGTATTCTACTCACGAAATACAGCGAGGCTGCCAGCGCGAGCCGGCATCGGATAGCCGTTTAGCGCCGATAACCAGTGTATAGCGAATAGAAGTGTACAAAGTAAAAACCGAATAAATCTGCAATGAGGCCGAGTGAGAAGCCAGCATTATGCTCCTCCTCAAGAGAAGAGTGAAATTAAGAGTTCAAATCAGTTGATCCTACCCAACAATCCCGCAGCGAACACCTGTTCATCGGTCCGCGGCAAGAGAGCACGGTCGACAGCGGGAGGCCGATCAAGACGAACCGTACCGAGACCTCCGACCCGCGACTCTCAACCTCGCGAGTATGGAGCGAGGAGAGACGAGCGACGGGAGGGCGGAGCGTTACAGATGTGCCGCGACGCCACTCGCGATCTCATATTCTTACCGCGCAGGCACATGGTGTCGTGCGTCTCCTGCGGAACACGAGTCGGTCGCTACCCGGTCTGCAGATCGGTGCTATGGTTCGCCGTTCAAGCGAGATTCTAACGCTCGTGTCTCTGCGCAACGCGATCGACGCAACGACGTCGCAATGTGCTGGTGCGAATCCTGATGCTGTTGCCGCGGTTGCGAACCGTCTCGAGAACACATCGATTCCATTGTTGGAGAAGCGACCGTAACGCGACAATCTTCGGCCGTTCCCGCCGCTGACGCCCCGACCTCGTCCGCGACTATATGGTCCTGCGCCGACGTATCGCGCTCAGCGTTCCTGCGCGTTGTGAACGTTTTGCGCGAGGACGGACTCGCTCCGTGTCGATTGGATCGAGTCGACATTCGCGGCTCCCTCATGGACACCGTCAATTTTCTGCTGTTTGCGTTGCCAGTGATACTGAACCGATTACCGCACTGGAAATCGCGCGAAGTTATATCCGGTGTGAACGATGACGCGCGCTCGAACGCTCCGGATCATCACTTCCGAAACTGCGGCGATGATCTCGGTCGACATCATCGCGAAACCGTCAAGGACGCGTTCATCGCGACGTGCCACGGCACGCTGTTCGCGCTGACCGTGATCTTCGATAGTATCGTTCGCGACTATTACCGTTACTCGGAAAAGATCTGGTCGCGAATCGAGACGTTGCTCCGCGAATGCGTGAAGCTCGAGCTATACGTACTAGCCGCTCAGTCTCGCGGTGCGACGCGACCAGCTTCGTTCGGTCGTCGAACACGCAACGACGAACGGTACCGTGTTCGCTCGTGATCATTTCAGCGTCGTCTTTCGCGCTGCACTATGTCAGAGTCATTCGCGGGATCGAGGTGTGACGCGACGATCGAGCGAGAAACGATCGCAAACGCGAGACCGACGAGAATCCGATCGTTGATGACGACGACTCGCACTCGTGGATGTCTCACGAACGACCGTTTCTCACGATCGGCAGAATGCGCGAAGCGTGCGTGCTGATAGCCGCGCTGAACAGAGTGTCGCTGCGTTTTTCCGAGCAACTGAGCACCGACGAGACCGCTCATCGCAACGTCGTTGCACGACGGGGCTTTGTACTGATGCGTCATGTTGCACGGACAAATTTCTCGCATCCTCCGTTAACAAGCCGAACCACACGTACGTCAACATCCGATCGTTCCTTCTGACGATGATGTACAGTTACACGAGTCTAGCGCTGCGAGTCATATGCCGATCCGTGTAAAAACCGGCTCACGCGATCGCCAACGATCAACCAGTTTGGCGCATCGCTCGCCGCGACCTCAACCCCGGTCTAGCTTGGCAGGTACACGCCGCGCGTGCTGTCGCGCGTATCGTCGTGTTCCTGAACGATTCGTTCTTCATCGAACTAGACCCGCATGCTATCGTCGAAATATCGTGGGGGGAGGGGTCGCGTAAAAATGAAAACGCCTCCGCGCGCGAAATAAAAAACAAATTTTATTTATCGTTACGATCGTCCAGCTGTTTATTACTCGCCCCTTGATCTTCTATCTTTCAGAGCGCAATGAAGATACTATCCGCGTCCAGGACGCGATACAGGTTCGTGAACAACTCGGCGTAAAAATCATCGTCTCCTCGAACGCGATGTCGAACGTAGTGCACGTTTACGCGATAGAGAGCCATATAATCGTAGCTCTCCGACGTGAGAGAGGCCCAAACGTTCGCGTCGGAGCCGTTTGTAGCGTCGGTGGTCACCGTTGCGAGCGACACGTCTCCGCGATCGTCCACGTTATTGACTGTGGGCGCCTTGGCCAGCGACACCGCGTATCGCGACAAGGGTAAATTCCACGCGGTGTTACGTCCCGGTCGGCCGCGGCTGCGATGCTAGGCTGCAGGTGCTCGGGCCTGGACGCGGGGCTAGATCGCAATTTTTGGGTCAAACGAATCGCGTGATTCTCCCCAGGGATACGCGCGATCTGTCGGGCACGACACGATGTTCCGCGGAGTATAGAGCAAATGGCACTCACCAGTTCCTTTAATCCAATGTAATGATCTGGCACACCTGTGTCATGGAGTTGCGCACGTGCCCACGAAGCTGTTCGAGGGTCGGAGTTTTCTCGTTACAGGTGCGGAGGGTGTGAGGCGGGGTAGATGCTCCGTAGTAGTAGTGCAGGATCTCTGCACGCAGTCGACGGTAGAAAGCAGGCCTCGGGTCTCGTGGCGAGAATCCGCGTCGAATGATCGGTAATCGCGGATGGGTGTCGCAATCGATCTTGCTAACACTGTATGGTTTGCGAGCGGTAGCTTTCGGGTGCTCTGGCACGGGCGACTGAGGAGATTCTGGAGAGCGAGGGGGTTCAGTGGAGCGAGGATGCCCCTTGTCGGGAGCGGAGTTGGTGGGCTCGACACCTAGGTAAGGGTGGTACGCTTGTCCATGCTTTAGTTGGTATTCTAATTTTTTGATGAATTTCTTACGACCACCCCTGCGTACAGGGCGCATTTAGAATCACTCCCGTGACTCCGGCCAGCCGTATTCGTGTGGTTAATTCGGAGTTCCCTATTCTGTCAGGCGGTGCGATCGAGTCGCAACCTATGCGCCTTCGAGTAACTAGTAGACGGTGCGATCGAGCCGCAACCTGTGGGTCTACGGATGGGCGGTGCGATCGAGCCGCAGCCTATACGCCCCTATTCTAGTGATGCGAATACCTTGAAGAATCGGCGACCAGTTATCAGCTAGGCGATTCCAATGCGTTAGCGGTCGGGGATGGGAGGAGATGGGAGAGTGAGTCTAACCTTGAATCGGTTAACAAGAGTATATTTTAACTAAAATGAATACACGAAAATATTCTGAGTTAGATTTAGTAAAAATATTCTTAGTTCACATTCACGGAAATATTCTAAGTCAAAACTCACGAAAATATTCTAAGTTAGATTCAGTGAAAATATTCTAAGTTCGTATTCACGAAAATATTCTAAGTCAAAACTCACGAAAATATTCTAAGTTAGATTCAGTGAAAATATTCTAAGTTCGTATTCACGAAAATATTCTAAGTTAAACTCACGAAAATATTCTAAGTTAGATTCAGTGAAAATATTCTAAGTTCGTATTCACGAAAATATTCTAAGTTAAAACTCACGAAAATATTCTAAGTTAGATTCAGTGAAAATATTCTAAGTTCGTATTCACGAAAATATTCTAAGTTAAAACTCACGAAAATATTCTAAGTTAGATTCAGTGAAAATATTCTAAGTTCGTATTCACGAAAATATTCTAAGTTAAAACTCACGAAAATATTCTAAGTTAGATTCAGTGAAAATATTCTAAGTTCGTATTCACGAAAATATTCTAAGTTAAAACTCACGAAAATATTCTAAGTTAGATTCAGTGAAAATATTCTAAGTTCGTATTCACGAAAATATTCTAAGTCAAAACTCACGAAAATATTCTAAGTTAGATTCAGTGAAAATATTCTAAGTTCGTATTCACGAAAATATTCTAAGTTAAAACTCACGAAAATATTCTAAGTTAGATTTAGCACTTATACTAGACCCTAGGAGGGATGGAGGAAGCACTGCACCAGATCACTGCACGACTGAGACTGACTCTCGGGCGCTCCGCGGTCCCTGAGCTGCGGCTTTCCCGAGCCGCCGAATTTTCCTCTGGAGTGGGAAGGTAGTGGGGGTTTGGAAATTAGAACTTAGAAAATTTCGGCGCGGAGGGACTTAGAAAAATTCTCGGCCGAGGGACTTAGAAAAGTTTTGGGTTGCGGGACTTAGAAAAATTTAGGGTCGAGGGACTTAGAAAAATTTTGGGTTGAGGGACTTAGAAAAATTTATGTTCGAGGGACTTAGAAAAGTTTTGTGTTCGAGGGACTTAGAAAAGTTTTGGGTTGAGGGACTTAGAAAAATTTAGTGGTGATTCCAGGGAAAGAAGTGAGAGAGGGAAAAAAAAAAAATTTTTGTGTGGTGCTTCCTCTTACAATTGGTAGTGCGGATGTGACAGGACACCAATCCATCCTGAAAACGTATCGGCGGCTGATGCTGCTGATTTACGACGCTTGTTGCTACGGAAATTGCGCGCTCGGCAGCACCTCCCGACGGCACGTCACGTTGAACGTGTCGACGTATCCGAGCAGACTGCACGGCTACGCGATAGTGCGCTACGCCTTTCGCATGTTCTATCGCGCCACTGCGTTTCGTTCGACGGTTGAACCGACGACGAGCCGCGTCTCCGAATCGTCGTCGTCCCCGAAGTGTCTCGACGAGACCTTCGTGCTGCGATCGTCGTCGAGGCACGTCGACGCGTTCTCGCGTCGCGACGACGCAACGTCCGTCGATCGCGAGAGCGTGTCGGCCTCGCTGCTCGACGCCGAGTGTCGATTGGTTCGCCCCGCGTGGACGTGCGACGTGGAGCTCTCGTTCAGTGTGCGCGACGGTGGCGAAGCGGGAGCGTTCGCCACCGACGAAACCATGATGTCCGGCGAGAAGTTGTTGGACCACAGATTCGAATCGGCGACCGAAGCGTGGCTCGTTCTGGTCTCGGTGTTCGATTGGTGCGGCCCTTTCACCGAGTGATCCGACTGTATCCGGTGCGACGGAACGTGTGGGATCTGTCGTTTCACAGCGATCGAGCGCGACGTCATGACGACGACGACGCGAATGTCGATGACGGGAGCAACGTCGACGAACGGTGGACTCGCGACGACGGGGACAAATGGCGCGTCGTTGCGACAAACAGACTGATCGACGTAGGCGACGTAGCCTCGTACGTGTACACGCTGCGCGTGTTTATTCTCGCGCTGTACCTGGGCTGTTCGTACGGCGGTAAATCTCGCACGGTGTCGGTGAACGACCGCACGACTGCGCGTTTCCGCCGAATATGTCCGGTGTGTATCACGCGCAATTTCACATGTCGATCGCGCCGCATCGATTAATCTGCGCACAGTACGGCACGAGGTGCGGTGGCCATGGTTACGGCGGCGGAGAAGGAACGTGCTCGGAGAACCAGGACGATTTAGCTCGATTCATCTCGTCGTCTAATTACGCGTCGCCCGAACAATGGCTGGACGACTTATTCTCGTTGTGCGACAAGGCGTGCGAATGCCACGATCTACTGAGCTTTCGTCGTCGCGGCGGCTCATTCGCCGCGACCGAGGCTACGACGGAGGACGGTTTCACGAGACGCGAGTCGTCGCGCTACTGAGAAAACGCGCGAAGCGACTTTGGCGACGCTGACGGTCATGACCTCCGCCGAGACCGTCGCATCGCCCGGCGAATTGTTCGCGCTCGAATATCTGGCCTATCTGCGCGACTCATATCCGCAGAGACGATACTTCCTGACTTAATGGAACACCCTGTACCGAGCATACGACTGCACCGTCTGCAATGAGGCTTGGTCCGGAATGATCGGAGAATCGTCCACGCGCCGCCACCGACTCGATCCCCGACGATACGGCGGGGAGTCGTCGCGGTCCGCGGGGTCTGCGAGCGCGTCAATTGACCCGAGTGTTGCGAACAGGTCGATACATGGCGAGCGTGAACCTGCGAGCGAGCGACAACGCGACGCTGCAAGTGTGCAACTTCGTGCCGTTGGTCCTCGGGTCGGAGATGGACGTGCGTCTGCGCTACGGTAGTGACGACGAGCGAATCGCTGCGAGCGCCGATTTCGCGCGCTTCGATCTGTCGCACATGGGCCAGATCCACGCGTTCGATCGATTCTGGGTGTTCAACAGTTTCATTCACACGGATTTGCGTCAGTGCCATCGGTATCGCAGACACTAACGCGGCGAACAATGTCGTGGTACACATGTACGTGTACGACAGAACCAGCAAGGGCAACATGCTGTTCCTCACAACAACTGGATCGTTGCGCATACAGTACAAGTAACGTCGCAAGGCGACGCTGCTCGCCGACGCGAGTCGCTACATCGGTGACGCGACGTCGAACGCCGTGAACGACGAATCAGGCGATCGCGATGCGCGAGAGGTCGCCGACTCGTTATATATACGACGATGTGCCGCAAGATCAGTTCCTCGTGCGCGCACCCGATGACATTTCTGTCTCAAATGACACTCGAATCACGCACGATCTGGGCCTGCGCGTGCACGTCGGTACGTTTCGCGTCGTCCGGCGCGTTCGTGCGATTTTTCAACGCGGCAAATGGTAATGTTCACGTGTCGCAGCGTGCGCCCTCGCGCATGTCGCTCCGCGGCGGCTCGGTCGACGACAACGACGCGTCCGACGGGTCGACGACTCACGTCGAACGCGCGATCTGTACGTGTCGTAGAACGCGTCGTATCTTCAACGACCGTTCGACGAATGTGACGTCGTCGCGCGGTTTCGCTTGCGGATAGTAGCTCGAGCAGCGCGATGACTGTCGATACGTTTTCTCGCGACGGACTGGCATGTGCGTGGGTACCGGCGGCTACGGGTACTTTTTCGTCAGCGACGATTCGGCGCACAACATTTTCATCTACAGCTTCAAACACGAGGGCGAGAATCCGATGCACGAGTGTAAGCTTACGTACCACAGTTTTCTGGAGAACGGTATGTCCAGTGCGGCGCTGGTGAAAGCCAGTGAATTCGAGTGCGGAATAACAAATCCGTACGCCGGTCTGCCGCGAAACGTCTCGTGGGCGCTGGATTGTTACGGCGTGTACGATTAACGCATTCACCTGGAGTCGCAGACTCTGCTGGTCGCGCGACGACGAATGCCCGATCGCGCGATGGTGCGAGCCATCGGACGCATGGTCGGTGAACGAGATGATGGAGCCATCGTCGCGTCGACGACGCGGAAACGACGCGCGTCTCGACGCGACGCGGCGAATGAGCGACCGCGAGAAAAGATCGCGTCGCGCGGAAAATGCGCCGAACGAGCGAACGCGGAGACGAACGCGCGACCGTGAAACGCGCGTGCGACGCCTCAGCGCGCGAAACGAACGCGATCGCTCGAGCGAACGACGAATTGTGCGAAATCGACGCGCTGTTCGACGAGCTTTGTCGCCCCGACGAGAGAGTTCGGTCCGGCGCCGACGACGAACGCTCGTTGCGGCGAGATCAGCGAGGCGTTTTGGCGCGCGTGGCACGTTCGTCGCTCATACGACGTTTGTGTCGCGAATTGTCGTCCATGGGGACGGTCGCTGCTTTCGACGACGACGTCTCGACGACGCCGGTGTCGCGACTGCGAGCGTTGTGCTCGCGGGCGTTCGCGGCTAGCATTCGCTTGGACGAGCGCCTCTGGCGGTCCTGATCACGCGTAGTCGCGACCTCACTGAACACCAAGCTGCGACTGACGATCGACGACGTGGACGACGCGACGGCCGCGAACGACCGAATCAGCGCGTATCGTTATAACGACGGGATGAGTACCGACGACCACGGCGTTGCGGTGGACGACACGCCCTCGGCGTGGCTGCGACTGTCCGACGCTGATCGAGCGCGACGACGAGGTGTCGGGTCGCGTTGGCGAGAGAGTCGCGACGAGTCGATTCGCGACTCTGCGCTCGCGGGTCTCGTGCGAGTACGATCTGCGCGAATGCGTCACACTGCTGATCGCGCGATCGTACGTCGCGCGAAGGGAGCTCGAGGTGAGCGCGTCCGCTGGCGAGCGACTCGCTGTCTGTGCGACGAGGTGACGCGATCGCACGCCGAACGCGACGCTCTGTGCGACAAAGTGGCGCGATCGCGCGAAGCCGCGAACGCGGAGCATCGCGAGATATCGACGAAGCGCGACAAAGCACGTGAATTGCGTGCCGTCAACGAGGTGCTGAACGCACGCGTTCGGTTGGAGCGAGAACGCGTGGCGAATCGAACGAATCTGATCATAAGCGAGATCGTCGACGGTATGCGGGGGGTGGCCGATTTCGCGGAACGTAGTAGACAGCGTAAACTCGCGGAGCTTCGGGCCTCCCGGCAGCGACTCGTGGCGGTGCGCAACGACACGCTGAAATCGGTGTCCCGGACGCTTCGCGCGATGGACATGACCAACGCGGGAGCGTACGATTCGGACGCGTCCGACGTCGCGTTGAGCGCGGAGTCGGATATGCGCGCCACGTTGGCGCGATGCGCGACCAGCGGAAAGCTCGTGCTGTTGACCGAGGGCGGAGTGGCTGACGTTGAAGTGACCTCTGCGTCGCGCGCGTCGACGGACGACGACGACCAAGAAAGCAAGGCCGCGGAACGCCTGGCCGTCGAGTTGCGCGCCACAGTGCCTCGATGCGATGCGCTGAAGCGATCGCGCATTCACAAATTCGCTCGGCTCTGGCGGAACAGACCGTCGCGCGAAGGAGTCGCGAGACGCTTCTGCGCACGCGAGACGTGCTGACGTCTCGCGTGCGCGTTTACGCCGGGTTGTTGCGCCGTTACGCCCTGCGGTATTCCTGTATCATCGACATGAGCCGGTACAAGAGCGTGATTCCGTATTGAATCCGAGAGCGACATCGGCCGTCGACGTCGACTGGTGTCACGACCATCGCCGATTGGTCCCGCGAGCTCGGTCGAGACGCTTACGACGCGATCGTGCGTTCGGTGACGCGTCGAAGACCGCGAGCGACGAGAGCCGAGAACGGGTCGGCGTGCGACTGCGGCGACGCGTTCGCCGTGCTCAAAGATCTGATCGAACTGAGGCACGCGTACGACGACGGCGGTGACGACGAGTACCGAAAGCGCTGTCGTTACGTCGAGATCGACAACGCGACCGAGCTGTGGCGCGAGATCGTCGACTTCGAAAGCACCACTCGAGTCGCACCAGCGCGTCGTGTCGAGATCGGCGATCGCGCGTGCGATCTCGACACGACGCGCTGGTTGTCGCTGTTCCCGAGCATGTCGCTGGCCGATCGCATTGGACTGCGCTTCGCCGTTTATTGCGCCTCGGCGCCGTTCTCCTATCGCCCGCCCACCGTCGAGACTCTGCGAATCGTGGAGTCCTCAGTTCGAACGCACGAGGCGTGCTGACGCGGGTCCGTCGACGCGAACTGATCTCGAGCATTTCCAGTCGCGCGCGATCGCGGCACCTGTTCCCTCGCGACCGGAACAGCGCGTCGCGATCCGTTCGTGAGCGGAACCCATTTTCGCGCGGGTCGCGAGCGGATCCTACTTTCGCGCGAGGTGCGAAAAATAGGTGCCGTCTCGAGGATTTTCGATGGATCCTAATGACCGTCAAAGAAGCTCGAATCACCGTGTTTTCGCTCGATTTGACGGAAACGGAGGTGGCACGCGGATCCTCGAACGGAACCTAAAAACGCGCGATCGACCGAGCGATCGCGCGAAATAGGCATCCTATTTTCGCCGGAGCGACGTGCGTTCGCGCGAGAATATGATTCCTCGTTTACCGAGCGATCGCGCGAAATAGTTCGCGAAAGAGAAATAAAAAGATCGAGCGCGCGAAACGAGAACCTAACATGGGCGCAAGCACGACCGTGCGCGTCCTGGTGATCATCGCGATCATCGTCGCACTCATCGTCGCATTGATCTACCTCGTCGGGCGGGCGAAGGTTCGGAGCAACGATCGACTGAAACAGCTGTTCAACAGCGAGACGTTGGACACGCTGCGCATCGGTGTCGGCGTTACAGCCGAAGAGATCAGTAAGTCTCTGGTCTGGGGACCAGTGTCTACACTGTTGTTCCCTTCGAAGCGAACCTCGCGCGATTCGCCGTCGCGATGAACGCGTCGCGTGGCGCGACCACCTCTCGCGTTCCGTCCCCGTCGAGACTACCGCGTACGAGAGAGCGACCGACGAATTCATTCGAGAGTACAACGAAGAGGCCCGATCGATCGTGGAATTGGAGCGCGCCGACAACGCTGCCGCGGCCGACAAGCACGTGGCTCTCGGTATGATCGTGGCCCGATATGCCGCCACGTACGATCGATTCATCGTCGATCCGGCGCACAGACAGTTTCAGCGCAGCGGTGTCGCGCGCGTCGTCGCTTGGACGACGCGCGCAACACCGGCGACTCCGCGGACGCTGACGCCGATCCGCATGTGCACACCGATGGACTGTATGAGTTCATACCGCACGAGAGTCTGAACGTCTCACTGAGCGATCTGCCGGGCTACGAGGAGCAGCACGCACTGTTGCTGAACGCCTATTTCGTGATCAACGACGAGCCGGAGAGCGTCCTGTTGGCGGACGAGATGATGGAGCGACGACCGAGCACGCGGGCCGGTGCGAACGTGATTCTGTACAGACCATCGGGCACCGGTAAAACTGCGGCCGCTCGAGCAGTGGCCCGGTCGCTCGGTTCGAATCTGGCGTTCGTCAACGCGGAGAACCTGCTGTCGACCTACCGCTTGGAGACCAAGAAGAAACTGCGCTCGCTGTACCGGAAGATGCGCGCTCTCGTTCGCACCACCGGTCGCAACGTGTTGCTGCTGCTGGACGAGGTGGACGGACTGGTGAAGAATCGTAGCGGTGCCGTGACCAGCGGCGAGTACAGTCTGCTCACGAGATTTCTCACGATTCTCGAACCGAACGACGGGACGGACAACTACGGCGTGTTCAGCATCTTCACGACCAACCGTCTGAGTAATCTGGACGACGCGTTTCGTCGTCGGTGCGCCGCCGTGTTCATGGGTTACGTGGGTTACGTGGGTACGCGGGAGGCCACGGTACGATTGTTCAACGCTTTTCTGCACCGACCGATCGACTACGCGACGCGAGGCACTAGATTCGCCAGTCGGGACTAGGAATCGGAGATTCGTTGAATATGTCGTCACTGGGTGCCCGGAGACTTCGCGCGCTTCAAACGCACGATCGGGAAACCATCGCGCTTATGTCGTTACTTCGAACGATCCGACACCACGTACGAGGACTTTGTGACCGAACGCCTGGCGACGCGAGGTGACGACGCCGTCGATGACGGTCGCGACGATCGAGAGATACGCGTGACTCTGCCGTTGCTATCGTACACCGAGATACTGGCGCACGCGGCGCGTTACGAACCGGTGACACCGCTTGACAAATACGGCGAGTACGATCCGCCGTCGGCGCGACGGGACGGGAACGATGATGAGGATGGGTGAACCAGTAGCAGGAAATAATAAACGACTCGTCGTAGATACTGACGCGTACGTGTATCGTTTAATCGACCTCTTTCCTTCAGGTGAATGTGCATACGAGTGCATATACGTGCGTGCGTCACGAAAAACGCAAAGAGATACGGCGCGCGAACGCGCGCTCGATTATCGAGGTATGTGCGACATGACGCGAGAGCCGCCGCTACGAAGCGACCGTAGCGGTAGTCCGGATGAGATTCGTTTCGCGTATATTTCTCAGAGCTAGCACCGCGGATCGAGTTCGGACGTTCGAAACGTTCTCGGCCGAATCGCGGGACTCGGCGACAGGGTTGAATCGCAAGCCGCGCGGACACTCGACGATCCTTGGTTTCGCTCCGCATAACTCGTTCGAACATCGAAGATTCCGTAACGGCGACGGTCGTCTTCGGGCGGTTCTCGCGATGGTCGTTGGGCGGTCGTCGCGAATAACGGTCGTCGCGTCGAACCGCGGACGAGGGACGCGGCTGTCGGTAGCGACGATCCTTCGCGGTAGCCACCGATAGACATCCGGCCCATGGCGAATCGTGCACCGTGGCGTTTGTTCCTTCGAGCGTGTGTCGACCGGCATCTGGCGCGTACGTACGATCGAGAGTCGACGATTTTCTGTCTCGTCGCGTACGCTCCAGGCTCTACGCGACGCCCGGATATCGCGAACGCCGGACGACGTCACATCGTGCGAACATCGAGGAACGAGATCACGCGGTCGGAACGCGCGAACACAGCGGAACTTCGCGCACGAGTCGTTTCGCGGAAGCGATCGTTCGCGTCGTTCGCTAACGACGAACGCTCTTGCGTGTGTATGCACAGATTTCGAACGCGATACGCGGCGACGCGGCTGCGGCGTCCGAGAGGCGCCGTCGTCAAGCTTCAAGACGCGACGTCGGGATCGACGATGGCGGCGACGACGGCGACAGCGACAGCTGCGACAACATAGATGGCGCCGACGCGAGCGAGGACAACGTCGTCGATCGTCGCGCGGTCGCGATCGATCGTCGGCGCTTGCGCACCCCCGATCGAGTGGCTCTGGTACGATTGTGGTATCGCTGCGACGGTAATGTGAGACGTGTCATGTCGCTCTGGAGATGGTCCCGCGACCGCGACCCCGATGGGAACGACGCGCCGAGTCGTCGGCGTTCGGTGTGCATTCGTACCGTTCTGGCCACGGTGCGACATTTTCGCGAGCTAGGCAGCGTGCGCGATCGACCGCGACCCGGCCGGCCGCGCAGTGTGCGCACCGACGCTAGCATAGAGCGAGTGAATCTGTCGCGCTCCTCTCTCATGCGCATTCAGCGACTGGATTTGCGCGTGCGGGCGTACAAGGTGCAACTGGCGCACACATTGACGCAGCCCGACACGGAGCAACGACTCGCGTTCTCACGGTGTTTCCTGCGACAGGTCGCGCGCGATCGTTCGTTCGTGCATCGTCTCATAATGGGCGACGAAGCGCATTTCGATCTCTCCTGCGAGGTGTTCAATCGGCAAAACGTGCGGTTCTGGGGCGCGCAGAATCCGCGATTGTGGCAACCGCGAAGCGCGCACTGTGTGCGCGTTACCGTGTGGTGCGGTGTGTCCAGAAGTGGCGTTCTCGGCTCGTACTTCTTCGAGGACGCGGCGACGCGACGCAGCACGAGCGTCACCGGCGAGCGGTATCGGGAGATGATCGAGAATTACGTGGTGCCGTTGCTTCGAGACGATCGTCGTTACGATCCGCGTCGGCATCGCCGAGACGACGGTCGGTGGTGGCAGCAGGACGGCGCCACCATGCACACCACTCGGGACACCATGGCGGAGTTGCGTCGCGTCTTCGGTCGCCGTTGGTGAGATCTCGCGTGTACACGAAACATCCCGTGTTCGCGGCTGCGTGCTCGACGACCACTCGCGCCAGATACGACAATCCGACGCCGGCCGCGATCAACGAGACACCCAGATATAGAATCATATTAGTTCGCGACGTTTTGCTGAGAAGCGCGTTGGCTCGATTCAGAGTCGTCGGATCGGAGCGAATCACGCGCTCCAGTGTCTCGGCGCTCTCGATTCGCTCGGTTCGCGCGACAAGGTTTCGCTCGATCAGCATTTCGCGATGGCGCGTCAGGTACTCGGCGCGACGAGCGATATTTGTGTCGGGAAAATGAATCGACGCCACGTTGTCCAGGTGTCGGAAGAAGGAGCTTCGAACGGCGCCGGTCGCCGCCTCGAACGCCTTGACCGATCTGGCGGTGCGCAGCATCGCCATGAACTCGCGGGCTTCCACGCGACCGCCGAGCATCACCAGTTCCTCCCCGTTTTCGGCGACGCGTTTAGTCGTTGACAGCGACGAGAAGCGCGCGGCGAGGGATCGCACGCGCTTTCCCAGCGTCGACAGCACGACGTTCCAATGAATAACCTTTACCGCGAAGGAAACGCCCACCGCGTGAAACGCGCGAGTCGCGTTCGCTATGAAATGGCGCAGAGCCGTACCTACGGATGACATGGTGCTCTCAACGCACCGGATACGGATCGGGAGAAGGTCGAGAGAACGAGCGGACGATCGAACGACGAAACAGTGTCACGTTTTTTCCTCTCTCTTTATTCCCATTTGTCGTACACGCGCACACTCCGGTCTCGAATTTTTTCGCCAGTAGCGCACTTATCAATCCGAAACGCCGATGTCGCCGGTTCCTCTACCACGGACGATTCGTCGGTCGCGACGGACGTCGCCATCGGTCGTCTTCGTTCTCGTCCGATGTCGAGAACTGAGGGTCGCTGCGTTTCTCGGGGTCTCGCTCGTCGAAACGATCATCCTCAAGATGCGGATATTCGGTCGATCGAATCGCGATGTCCTCGGTAAGCGACGCGATCGTCGCGTCTTCGAGCCACGACGACGTCTGGGCTCGGGAGCGCGACGCGTCTTCGCGCGACGCGAGCACGTAATCGCCCGTCGTCGTCGCGTCGTCGACGATCGTCGCGACGCGTCGTCGTCGAGCGGACGACGATTCTCGCTTCCCTCGAGGACGATTCGCGACCGCGCGAGATTCCTTTTTCTCCATGGAGATGATCGCCTGTTCGAGAAGGCGCGACAGCAGGACGGTGTCTTCGGTGTCGTCGTTCTCGCCCGGTGGCTTCGTCGCGACGTCGACCTCAGTGGCGTCGATCGCGTCGTCGCGAGGAGCGACCTCGACGCGAGTCGTCGCGGCGCCGATCGCGATCGACGCGGTCGCGCGCGTCTCGCGTTCCGGCGACGCGGGATTGCGATGATCGCGGTCGTCGGTCGATGAGACTCGCGACTCGATATCGGCGACGACGGTGTCGACGGACGGTCGTCGCGACGACGCGATCGTCAACGCGTCCGCGTCGCGTTCGTTCGCGACGCTGTCGAATCAAGGTTTGTCGACAGTTTGAGGAGCGATCGACATCGTCGCGCGTCCCGCCGCCACCGTCGTTCGCGACGCCATCGTCGTTGCCTTCAGTTCTCGCGTCGGACGAACGCGCGGCGACTCGCTCGCCTCACTCGTCGTTCACGGCTGTTGCGGCTCGATTCTCGCTCGCGCCGGAATCGCCGCGACGATGGAACGATCGCGTTGGCGCATCCGCGGTGTCGTCGACCGCTCTCTTTCTTTTGACGAACATGTCCACGTACGTGTTGACGGCGTCCATATCATTCTACTCGTACACCGGCGCGTCTCTGAACAGTCGCGAGTCATTACCCACGTATTCGCGCAGCGCCTCCAGCACGACCGAGCGCATCAGACGAAAGTACGGGTTCTCGCAGGAGTCACCGCTCGCACTCGCGTCGTACGTTTCGCAATTCCGTCGAATGTCGTTGAACACGTCCTCTATAGTGATGTAAACGGCGCGCACTCCTCTGTCCAGCGGAACGAGTTTGGACGCGGTGGACGCCATTATGCCGGTGCCCAATTGAACGGCGTACCGGTAGAACGTCAGTAGCGTCAACGACTGCACGAACATATTGAACACCATGTTCATTTCGCAGCACGTTTCGCGATCACTGTCGTGCAGCAGCGTTTTGTACATGTCACGCAGTACCACGGGTATGCGTTTGTCGTGACATCGCAGCATATCGATCGATGCCGTTTGTACGTAGCGCACAGCGTCCATGATCGGCGATCTATCGCTGGCGTACGGATTGATCGCCCGAAACGCGGCGGTCGCCGCATCGATCAGCGACGACGATCGTGGCAGGGTGTTCTCTCTCGTTCGTTCGGACTCCGAAACACCCTTCTCGTGCGCATCGTCGCGAGCAATGGCTTCCGTGACGCCGCGTTCGTCGTTGTCTCGTGGCAGTGGAAAGGTTCGCGGTGTCAGATTGTGCAGGTGTTCCACGATGTTTCGCTTCGCGCTTCGCCGCGCACGAACGGGGTGCGCTGAACTCTAACGTAGCGGCGCGAAATCACGCGGTCGGAATAATACGCTCCTGTATTAAGAGAACGAGGTTAGCGAAAAAAGAGCATGGTGGAATCGGACGCGTCGTCTACGTCGTCATTGTCGTCTCTCTTCAACGCGGACGAATCGTCGCGGGCGACTCGTCGTCCCGTATGCGATGAGTGTAGTTATCGCGAGTACTCTCGAAACGCCAAGAACGCTGCTCGCGATCATGAAATCCCAATGACGACGTCGCTCCTCGTCGAGAACGCCGTCGTCGAACCGATGTTTCGAGCGACGACCAGAAACGGCGTTTGTGGTGGCGCGTGTTGCATGTTGTGATTCTCGTCACGATCGGCTACGTCGTCATGTACAGCATCACGCAGGCCTCTTGCAGATACAATGATACCTGCCGTTTTGAACGAGGAGTTCGCCAAACGACTGTTCATGCACGATATCCGGTACTTCGTGGTGTCCGCGGAGAAGCAGACATCGTCGACGACGACGACAGAGCGGGATGAACGTCGCGAACGTCGTTTCTCCGCGGAAACCGTTGCTCCAGACGCGTAAAGTATAACGCCGCGACTTTCGCCGATTCGACGAAATGCAGCAGTTGTTTGTAATCGATTCTTCGAAACAACGGCGATTCGTCGAGAGGCTCGTACGAGATCGAACGACCGTCGGAGACGAATCTGGCGGTCGCGTTGTCGAGAACGTTCATCGTTGCGCGCTACAGAGCCGACGAGACGGAAGACTGACGAGGAGTGCGCACCGAGACAACGGAAGAAAGAATTCTCACGAACATTGTTTTCCGTCGGATCGTTGGAGGCACCGACGATCCGTGTTTCTTTTTCTTCTGTACGGTCGAATGAATGAGAAATAAATTCGACGTCGCTGTCGTTTCGTCACTGAGCAGAGTTGTTTGATTCGCCGGAAACCAGCACTGTCCTGTTCAATCTCGTGTTCTCGCGGTTCACCTTCGAGGTGATGCAGAATCCATCCTGACAGTTTTGACTCTTGTCGTACTGTACCAACGTTCTCTTGCACACGTCGGTGTACAGCATCGGCATTGTCGCCATCGCGCCAACGGTCGACAGATTCTCGGTCCTGGTGGTACCGTGGGGGCATAGGTTGTCGCTGTACGCGAAATGCCCGCGCATCCATACGCCGTAGGTAGCCGGTGCCGAGTGAAATCGATTGTCCTCTATACGATTGTACGACTCGGATAACAAGCGAACGATCATTTGCGTGAGAGTGGTGCACTTGGACACCGGGACGCCTTGCATCTCGCGAGTACGATCAGACACGTGAAACACGTACAGCTCGGTCAGAGTGTGTCGAAGTATCTAACTGTAGTACTCGTTCCACACGTTCCAATGCATGATCAATTGATTGTCGAACAACTGATCGTCTCGCGATGATCGCAGCGGTTGTGCAAAGCTCGAGTGAATCGTGATCAACTGGTGTAAAAATTTCACGTGCAACGAGTAGATCTCCCAATTGGGCGTGTTAATCGACACCAGATATCGTTCCAAATTCGACAGATTGATGTCGCGCACGGTGGGTTCGCGCTCGAACAATTCGAAGGACGGGAAACACGCGGTCATGCGATCGTCGGCCAGTCTGAGATCCACCACGTAGCAGTAACTCTTAGCCAAACGACGGCTTGACTTTTCGCGTTCAACGTGTAAATCGCGTCGTTGAGGAACGTCAGATTGAAGATGGCGCGCAGATGAAACGCGCAGAAACCGTTTATCACGGCCGTCGAGCCATGACAGAGGCGCGAACAAGCAACAGCCGCGTCCGGGTCTCGCCGCGTTCTTGCACAGATCCACGTCCGACCAAACGAGCGGTAACTTGCGACTCAGCCACACCGGCGAGACGAACTCGTCGGCCTTCGTGTGCCCGTCCTGCAGCTTCGACGGTTGCGCGGAGGAGCGAGACGCTTCGGCGTCGTTGTCCGCCGGTGACATGTCTACGTCGTCCATTGCTTCGAACGCCTCGTGCTCCAGCCGAGATTCGTCGAAGCGCATCTGGACACGATCGCGCTTGCGTTCGCGTTCGGCCATCGTGTCCGCTCGATGCGCGTATCTGTTCTCTATGTCCGATCGGTGTGGCGTCAGAGACGACTCAACTCCTTACTGTGTGCCGACGCATCGGCGAGACAATTCGTCGCGTCGTTCGTTACGAACGGGACGGCGCGTGTCTCTCGTCCAAACGATCGGGCGTGCCGCCATTGTTGCTGTCGTCATTGGATCCCGCGGTGCCACCGGTTGTTCCTCGTCCCGATCGTAACTTGTTGGCTGAGAACCAGGGATGAAAAAACAACGTGATAGATGACACGCAGATCGTCGAATGCGCCGTGCGTGCGTGTGTGTCGCGACTACGGTCGGTAGGAATACGAAGCAGTAGCGGCGGCGGCTCGACTACCGCACATTCCGTTTCGACTGCCGTTACCGCCGCCGCTGCTATTACCGCTATTGCCGAAGCTGTTGCCACTATTGTTGCTCATCTAGAAGTCTATCAGCACGATCAGCACCACCACTATGACGAAAATGATAGCCATATTCTTCCATTCGTGAGACGGCATTATTCGCGAGGACTCGATCGTTTCGCGTGGTGATGCGAGAGAGAGATAACGTTATCGCGTGCGCTCTCCGACCTCTCCTATAGGATCTTGAAACGAACGCGCGCGTGCGCGCGATCGCGAAAGCTCTCGGTAACTATAAAATGAACTTGTTCGATGCGTACGATGCGCATCCAGTCGCGATCGTCGGTGACGCGAGCGATCTCTGCTCGGGAACGATACACGCCACGACGACCGAACGCTTTTCATCGCTCAGTCTCGCGAATCGAGAATAGCTCAGTGTGTTCGCCGCATTAACGACCGCGTCGACGAGCTATACTTCTCCGTGACGATCGCCGATTACCATGAGCAACGACGAGAATTGGACGAATGTGACAATGGGCGCGATCCGGATAAAGTATTTGGGGAAGCGCGATCGGTTTTTTTTTTTTTCTCGTAAATTTGGCGGGATTCCGCGGTAGAGACGGCGTGAAGACCGTGAACGTCGACGAGATCGCACGGGCGAACAGTCGACGGTCGAGGACTGGCCGACGAGACGGCGAGAGATTCTCGCGCTTACGTCCGAAAGTGAGCCGCTATACTCGCGCTCGCGGTGACAGCGGTAGCTGCGACAACGGCGAAGAAGTCAGCAGCGTCACGACCCTCGCGACCACGTCGCAGCGTCGAGCTGACGAACGGACGATCGTTCGAAGAGCATCGAACTACCGGGATCAAGATCGAGGAGAACGACGCGATCGACAATATGGACGATTTGTGGAACAAGTGGCCGATATCGCGCCGGACGACACCGACGTCGTCGCGTTGAACGATATGTATCTGAAAGGCAAACGAACGCATTCTGTCGAGATGGACGAAAAACGTTCGGTGTACGTCCTGCCTGTCTCGACTGGACGACGACAAGTGCGCCGAACGATTCGGCGTGACGAACTCTGCCAACGGAGATACGGTGCGACGGGCGTTCGACGACGCGCTGTGGGACTTGTGGCGTCTGGGACGAATCGCCCGAAGAACAGCGATCGATTTGAACATCTCGATCAGGCGCTCGACGATTTGCCGATAGGTTCGCCGCCCGAAGTGTCGGCTCATCGTCGGACGACGATGCCTGCGAGGATCCTATTGACGAGGACGACGTTCTGGAGGATTCACGAAAATCGTCATGCTTCTTGCGTTTGATATCGCTGCAGGGATTTCTCATTCGGTCGGGTCGATCGATCAGATGCAAATTCAGCGTCGATCTGAACGGGGAGCAGTTCGCGGCGTTGAACTTGCGCGAGATCTAGCGATGACGCGCGCGAGGTAGTTGGTTCGGCGGCGGTACGGTGTCGTCAACGCTTCTACCTGATATCGTTGGTGCAGTGCAACCATCGAAATCTCAGGTATCCCGCGTACGAGAGTCGCTTCGGCCATTTGACGAAGATCGTGCGAAAGAAGATATTTCGCGAGCGACCGTTGCCCGCACAGGTGCGCATTTACGACAATCTGTCCAGTCTACAATCGTGCTTCGATTTCGATGTGCTGAGACCTTTGTCGAGCGCCGCGCTGGAGTCGATGCGTCGCGAGGACAGTGTCATCTGCGAAGCGATAGGCGGCATGGGAGGGGCGTCGAGAAAGACCACCGGCGGCAGCAGCAGTAAGGGAACCGCCGATCCCGGAGGTGTGCTCGGACTCGTGCAGATGGCCAATATAAAGTACGACGCGGAAGTACGCGGAAGATCGCAGATACGAATGATTTTCAGGGGGAACGGGGGTCGCTGGATGTCACAGGACACCGAATGTTGGTCGCTCGTGGTCGCTAAATTTGCGAGCATTGTGGGATAAGGATGACCGTGCGTAGTACGAGTAGCGTGGTGCGAGTAACGTATTTGCAGAGTTTTGTCGGAATTTGTTAAACACGACGCGTACGATACGAAGCGCGCGTTCGCGTTTTTTGATAATAAAGGTGCTACGGCAAGAAACGAAGCGAGAAACGATCGTTGTTAACATTTACAGGTTGCGTAAAAAGTTCGTGGAGCGCGATGTACCTAAGATGTATAAATTGTATCGTCGATCGATAGTAAATACAAATATGCGCATAGATAAAATGTGAGTTTCTTTAATCCCTGTTATCCGTCGTGCAACAAACGCGCCAGATATTTCACGAGGAGCGTGAACGCTAATGAAATCTAGTGGTAGACAACAAACGCAATCGCGTCGTTTGCGCTCGATCGCACCACGCGTAGCGTTCATTTCATGTCTTATCGATAACATAATCGTTTGTATTTTTTCAGCCACATAAATAACGATGTTATCTCACGAAAAAAACAACTCTTAGATCAATCGACTGTCTAGTGTCGATTGATAGGAGAACGTGGCTCGTTCGCTGTTTCGCGTATCGCTGTTGTTCCGCGACTGGTTCACGATCAGAAACGTGAGAAACCATCCAGAAACGACCGTTCGTAACGAGTTTGCGTTTGTTCGATACCGCGTTTTTATTCCTCTCGGAGAAGCACGCTCCGTTCGTGGCGTCGAGTCATTTAGTTCGAACGGAGTTCTAACGTTGCTGTCGAATGCTCGGCGATGGTTCGTCCTGTAACGATCATGTTGCCGGTGGTCGATGAAACGAGAGGGGCGATTACACGACAGCGATTTCGCGTGAGAAATGTCCGTATTGCCGCGTTGCTACGGCTCGATTGCTTCGACGTCGTTGAGGCCTTCGTCAACGCGCGTTGTCATTTACGGTTTTCCGCGCGCCGTGTCGTGGCGATCACGTTTGAACGAATCGCGAAATCGGACGAACGATGGCGAGGAATTGCTGCGACGATCCAGCATCGCGGTTGCTACGCGCTCGATTTGCTTCGACGTACGTTGAGGACCTTCGTCAACGCGCGTTGTCATTTACGGTCTCTTCCGCGCGCCGTGTCGTTGGCGAATCACGTTATGAACGCAATCGCGAACATCGCGACGAACGATGGCGAGGTCCGCTACGACCACATGGTCTGAATCCAGATAAGGACGAATGTCAACAATAAGGACGATCTCGGTGACTATGCCGAGAAGGAAGAGTCGTTATCATCAAGCGAGAGCGACGATGACGATTTTGTTCGCTAGGAGGATCGCCTGACGTACGATCTGTCGAGATTGTTGTGTTACGTCCCGGTCGGCCGCGGCTGCGATGCTAGGCTGCAGGTGCTCGGGCCTGGACGCGGGGCTAGATCGCAGTTTTTGGGTCAAACGAATCGCGTGATTCTCCCCAGGGATACGCGCGATCTGGCGGGCACGACACGATGTTCCGCGGAGTATACAGCAATTGGCACTCACCAGTTCCTTTAATCCAATGTAATAATTTGGCACGCCTGTATCATGGAGTTGCGCACGTGTCCACGAAGTTGTTCGAGGGTCGGAGTTTTCTCGTTACAGGTGCGGAGGGTGTGAGGCGGGGTACATGCTCCGTAGTAGTAGTGGAGGATCTCTGCACGCAGTCGACGGTAGAAGACAGGCCTCGGGTCTCGTGGCGAGAATCCGCGTCGAATGATCGGTAGTCGCGGATGGGTATCACAATCGATCTTGCTAACACTGTATGATTTGCAAGCGGTAGCTTTCGGGTGCTCTGGCACGGGCGACTGAGGAGATTCTGGAGAGCGAGGGGGTTCATTGAAGCGAGGATGCCCCTTGTCGGGAGCGGAGTTGGTGGGTTCGACACCTAGGTAAGGGTGGTACGCTTGTCCATGTTTTAGTTGGTATTCCAATTTCTTGATGAATTTTTTACGACCACCCCGGCGTACAGGGCGCATTTGGAATCATTCCTGTGACTCCGGCCAGCCGTATTCGTGTGGTTAATTCGGAGGTCCCTATTCTGTCAGGCGGTGCGATCGAGTCGCAACCTATGCGCCTTCGAGCAACTAATAGACGGTGCGATCGAGCCGCAACCTGTGCGTCTACGGATGGGCGGTGCGATTGAGCCGCAGCCTATACGCCCCTATTCTAGTGATGCGAATACCTTGAAGAATCGGCGGCCAGTTATCAGCTAGGCGATTCCAATGCGTTAGCGGTCGGGGATGGGAGGAGATGGGAGAGTGAATCTAACCTTGAATCGGCTAACAAGAATATATTTTAAATAAAACGAATACACGAAAATATTCTAAGTTAGATTTAGTAAAAATATTCTAAGTTCACATTCACGAAAATATTCTAAGTTCACATTCACGAAAATGTTCTAAGTTAAATTTCACGTAAATATTCTAAGTTAGATTTAGTAAAAATATTCTAAGTTCACATTCACGAAAATATTCTAAGTTAAAACTCACGAAAATATTCTAAGTTAGATTTAATGAAAATATTCTAAGTTCACATTCACGAAAATATTCTAAGTTAAAACTCACGAAAATATTCTAAGTTAGATTTAGTAAAAATATTCTAAGTTCACATTCACGAAAATATTCTAAGTTAAAACTCACGAAAATATTCTAAGTTAGATTTAGTACTTATATTAGACCCTAGGAGGGATGGAGGAAGCACTGCACCAGATCACTGCACGACTGAGACTGACTCTCGGGCGCTCCGCGGTCCCTGAGCTGCGGCTTTCCCGAGCCGCCGAATTTTCCTCTGGAGTGGGAAGGTAGTGGGGGTTTGGAAATTAGAACTTAGAAAATTTCGGTGCGGAGGGACTTGGAAAAATTCTCGGCCGAGGGACTTAGAAAAGTTTTGGGTTGAGGGACTTAGAAAAATTTAGGGTCGAAGGACTTAGAAAATTTTATGTTCGAGGGACTTAGAAAAGTTTTGGGTTGAGGGACTTAGAAAAATTTAGGTTCGAAGGACTTAGAAAATTTTATGTTCGAGGGACTTAGAAAAACTTGTAGTTAGGGGACTTAGAGAAATTTTTGGTTCGAAGGACTTAGAAAAATTTGTGGTGATTCCAGGGATAGGAGAGAGAGGAAATAAAGAAGAGAGGGAAAAAAAAAAAAAAAATTTTTGTGTGGTGCTTCCTCTTACAATTGGTAGTGCGGATGTGACAGTTGTACTCCGTTTTCCACTATCAATCGTCCGATCGCGAGACGTGTATCAATTGTAGATTCGACTGGATGACGATTGCTTCCGAAATTTCGACTCGACACTAGCGCGACGTCGTGTATTGGTTATTGCTCATTTTACCGATTTTGTGCGAGTAGTGCGAGATCACTGTGATATCGCGGCGCGATATTCATCCGAGCGCGATTCGTTACAAAATTGCACGGGGTTGGATGCGACGCGACGTGTGCGTGCATTGCGCTCTGTCGCGTGTAACGAAACAAATAATTCCCGAATTGGTCGTTGCCGTTCGATGATGGCGTGTTCGACGAAACGACTCGTCGGAGCGCATAAGCGCAACGAGTGAGTTGTTCACACCTACGCCATTGATCATCAAACGACGCATATTAGATGCCATACGCAGCGGTCGATGCGTAACCCGATGCGGCAGATATCAGTATCCTTGGTGGAACTTGGTTGTCGTTAAATTTGTACCTCAGTGTGCGCGACGAAGATCGCAGAACGGTGTCGCTTCTCGGATCTTCGTGGCCAGTGACGGTTCCACGACCGAAGACGCGCTAGCTATTCTGAACGATGTGGCGGTCCAGCTGTTGCTACTATGCGAAGAAGGAGAAACGTGCACCGTGTTCGCACGAGTGGCTCCCGATCGACGGGAGAACATGGCGTACTGGTTGTCTCATCTGATGCCTTTATTGTTCGAGAATTTCACTATTTGTTCGCCGCGATCACGAGATCGACTCGTTTCTTCGAAATCGCGTCTCGATCGAACATAGAGACTCTCTCTCGAGAGCGATAGCGACGTCGTCGGTCGCCGAGATCGGAACGCGTTCCTTCGATTGTTATCTTCGCGAAATTGAAACGCGTGTTCTTCGATCGTTATCTCCTCAGCGAGAGAGAGAGAGAGAAAGCTGAGTGTTTTGATCGAAAAACCTACGAGTATCGCAAACGAGGACGTATTAGAGTTTGGAATATTTCGCGATAACGACGACTAAGGCTCGACTACCGGTGAAATGTTGACGAGTAGAACGATAAGACTCATCGCGAGGTTGTCCATCGCTATGTTGGCTACTGTGTCGAGGAGAACGATGGCGCGAACGTTACGACTGATACGGAATCTGTTGACGATCACGGTGATCAACGGACGCGAGCAGGCAATGCGCCGAGAGCGATTTCAAGATGCGTTATCGCTCCGTAACGTTATTTCGCCCATATATAACGAACGCAAATGACTTCCCGATCGTTAGTTCGATCGAAAAAAGAGAGAAATGTCATCCGCGGCGAATCGAAGTGATGAAGAACGAACGGAACAGTTGTCGATCGTCGCGACAATTCGCGAATATCGTCGGATTCGATTGGAAAGAGAACGACAATGTCCGTATTGCGCGCGTCGACACATTGTGGACGAGATGTTCGCGGAGGCGATACGGTACATCGATGATGCTTCGCGCGAGGAATGACCGATCGTCGATTGTACCACACCGCGATCGCGTGTGTTGCAGGATCCTCTTCATGTGGACGAAGTGATATCGCATTTGCTGACGGAGATTAGTGTTTATTGCGATCGAAAGGAAGCCGAGTCTCGTTACCCTTGGTCGTTGAATCAATCGATCAATTTGGATACGAATGTCGTGCACAACGATGACGATGAAAGCACGAACGAGAAAGGAACAGAGCCGATCGCCTCGCTCGAAGGTTACGAATTGACCAGTGAGTTATTGAACACATTGCGCGGTATATTCGCGCATCAAGTGCGTCGATCGAACATCGAGGCGAGGTACGCCGAAGTCGCGGTCCAAGTATTGAGTCCTCACTGAAAGAGCATCGCATACTGGCTTTTGCGCATTCTGCCGAAGATGTGCGATTCGTTCACGTTGACGGTGTGTTCGGACACGGTGTTTCATCGTTGCATCGACTCATTTTGGGACTCGTGGTTGCACGGTATATTCGAGTACACCGTGCAACCACCGCACGAACTCGACCTTGCGAGCACGGATGTTGGATGTGCGCGATAACGCGTATCGTTCACCGGACCATTCCCGAGCTGACAACGGCGGTTCGACGCTGGCGAGTTCAACGATATCTGGCGCGATCAGTCGTCGATACACTCGTCGCCCCCAGCGCACGTGAAGTGAGCGATACTGGACGAACTGTTGTCGTGCGACGTGTCGGAAATCAGAGGCGAGAATCGCGTTCATTTGAAAATGTATCATGCGCGATTCCGTTTTCACGCAATAGATATAATAGCCGCGCTCTCATCGAGTAACGACACGACGAAACGGAAGACGCGACCGTTCGCGTCCGAGGACGGTTCGACGACCGAGATCGTACTGGCCGTGTTGACCGAGGTGACGCAAAGATTGCGCGACGCCAACTTCGATACGCCTGTGATCGTACAGGCGTCCGAGCAATGCGAGAACGTGTTGTATTGGTTGGCTCACATGCTTCCGTTGTTCTGTTAGCGCTTTTCATTCTGTATAAAGGTCCTTTGACGCAGCGCACGCGATCGATCGATGCCTTGGCTCTGTAATACGAGATAATAAACATTACGTCGTAAATACGATGAGCGTTCGAGTTTCTCTCCCTCCCATCCGTTGATTCGTGGTATCACGATATTATCGTTCGCTCGATATCGCAATCGTGGATCTGCGAGGACAAGAGTAATGGCGCGTTCGCAACGCGCGTTGCGATTCGAAGTGTTGGAAGGGTGTCGCAACAACTGCTCGGTGTGATACATACCGTGGAATTAGACGTCGAACGGAACGGCGAAATGAAGCGAACCCGTGATCGGACGCGGTATAAGACGCTGATGCTCCGTCACGAACGACGACAGTATCGAGTTTTTTTTTGCCGGACTTTTGATTCGAGCGTCCTACGTTCCGTTCGCCGCGAATTTCGTCGTCGATCGATGTCGAGTGCGGACGGCGCAACCTAGACGAGGTCGTTATGGAGTCGGTCTAGCGACTTCGATAAGGAAGAACGATGCCCGTATTGCAGACTTCAACGCGTCGTGCGAGTACTGATCCGTTGTGCCGATCGACTCTCGAAGACATTCAGCGATTCCGAGGAACCGTCGCTGCTGCAGAAACCGAGCGACGTCGAAGAGATCATAGCGACCGTCACGATCGGCATCGACTCGTATTACACGAACGATCACGCTCGCTCGCGGTATCCTTGGAAACATCGTTAATCGATTCTAGTGCGTCTGATCTATGGCGTGGTGCACAATCTCGATGACTGATCGCAAATCGATACGCGCGATTCGGCATACGCGCTGTGCGCGTATATTCGCGAATCAGTATCGGTGGCCGGTGAATCGTTGCTTTTGTTCGAAACATGTTTTCGAGACAGAGCTCGAGCTGTCGATCGCGCACTGGCGAATCGTCGTGTACTGGTTGTCGCGCATCATGCCTGTGTATTGCGACTCCTTCGTCATCGACATGACGTCGCGTCCGGTCGTCCAATCGTACACCATACGTCACATTCACGAAATCGAGCCGCTTGAATGGTTCGGCTGTCTGTTCGAAGAACGACGCGAAAGTGCGGTTACCTTTGAGTGCGACGAATCGTCGTCGATGAGAGAGCAAGGACGGATCGGGTGTGTTCATTGTACGCTGCGACGAACAGCCGCAAAGATAATACCCTAATTGGCGATCGGCGTTCGACGATGGCGCTATCAGTCCCTCAATCTGGCGCGATTCGACGCGATAACGCGACGTTGCTCGCAGCCGACTCCGTTGGGCGCTAAACGCGTCGTTATGGACGAGATTTTGTCGTTCTTGCACGATCTCGATGGTCACGATCATCGACATTTTTATCCGTTTAGACCGTGGTGACGATAGATATGATCGTGGTTACGACGGCGCACGATACGTTCCTCGCTACGGACACCGGATCGTTGTTCACAACGGACGACGGATCAACGATCGAAGCTGAATATTTGCGCGATCAGTTTGCTTCGTCGAGATCGCGACGACGTTGAAACTCCGGTGATCGCGCAAGTGTCCAAAGAACGAAAAGGACGAGTGGTTTACTGACTAACCCATTTTTTGCCGTTATTGTGTTCGAGATTCGATATCCGCGTAAATCAACGCGACGCGATCGCTACAACGGCAAGAGCGGATTCGTGTTAGATTCACCGTGACGCGACTGGTAATTTTTAACGTGTCGCGTCGGTACCTCGATCGAGCGTTTCGCGACGATATGTCGCGTACGAACGTTACGTCGAATACGCGTACAACAATTTTTTTGTTTGTATCACTGGTATACAAACGTGGGGTGGGGTGCGTTAATTGTTAAACGATCGTATATTCGGTTTCATCAATTTATTTGTTCAACCATCGTGCGATCGTGGTGCTAACTGGCATTGGTATCGAGATACATTTTTTCGTCGTACAGCGTTTCGTTCGAGAAAAACCTGAATTGGATATAATTTTCTGATCAGTTTGCGCGATCGTAAGCTGGTGATACAAACTTGCACTGACAATCGATACACTTTCCGTAATTCAGGGGCCAAAGGTCGTTGAATAGTTCGCTGTAGCGCGAATATGCCGATTCCGCTGTTTCAACGCTCGCGCAGAATGGCAATTGTATGAATGCGCAATACGGACAATGTTCAGCATGTCGTTCGTTCAGTTTGGATCTTGATACTGCGTAATTCAACAACACGGTGAAGAGACACGCGTGACAGCGTACGAGTACGATCTCCTCCATTTCGAGTTGATATTCTGGCGTCATCGTCTTCACATTATTCAGTGATAAATCGTCATCGTCGCCGTCGTCGTCATCGTCGCCATCGTCGCCGTCGTCGTCATCGTCGCCATCGTCGTTATCGTCGTCATCGGGCGCTACCAAGCACGACGGCAGTTCGACAACGGCGAAACCGTCAGCTACCAACGATTCCATGTTGTCTCTCGGCGTTAACAATCGGCCGGCCAATGTTTACGTCTATAAAGCTATTCGCGTGTTGTTCAGGATCGCTGTACAAGAACGTGCCTTCGCCGTATACTTCGCCACATAGCGTCGTGCTGATACGCGAGGCAATAGCAGCGACAGTACGTTCTCCAGCGACAGTTCGACGAGTGTTCTATCGGGTGACAAAATTTGCATTTTACATCGAGCAATTCGGTTCTGTCTCGGACGGAGCATCTATTGAAACAAAATTTGAAACTGTCTTCCACCACGTCGTCGCACAATCGATGAGAAACCTCCCGTTCACGCAGATTCAAGTACCATCTCGGAGAACACGCGAGATCATCCGCCGTTGTCTTTACCGTTGGCCGTAATCTCCAATTGGACCGAAACGATGATTCGCCGCCATCGATTTGATTTCGCGTCGATGTGCTCGCCACAGTCGAATGACGTCGACGAATCGCCTGGCGTCCTCGTCCATGCGATTTGCGTTACTGCTCTTGTACCACGGAAAACGGTGAATTCTCCCATTACCGTGGATTCGCAATCTTCCCCCGGTAACACCGGATACGTAACGAATGCCTCGGCCAATTGTGGACTGATACCGTTGACCCATAACGCGCGTCGTAGCAACTCCAGTCTTCCGTTTTCGACGTGTATCTCGGCGTCCGGATGGTCGACTGTGACGTCCGATGGTAGCATCCATCTTGGATAAAGCGTACCCGGTAATGCGATACGGTCACGAGGGGACATTGTTACGAAGCGTTCTCTTCCGCGACCGACCGAGGAGTGACTAGCTTCGTCGCGGCGAGACTCCGTCACATCGTGTGTCTCGCGACGAGATAAAACAACGAAATCGGCTGAGTTCGATAACAGATGACACGATCTATGTTCGCTCGATCGCCATCAATGCCGATCGAGCGAGCTATCATTCGAATTCTCCGGTCGCAGGTCCACACCTCGCTTACATGTGATCGCTGAACGTTCGGTACGCGCTCAATTCTTGGGATCGCGCAGGATGGGAGATAACAACGCAGTGATGCGCCGTCGACGATGCCATCGAGATCGCGGTCGAGAAAAAACCTATATATATGTTGGTTCGTACGATCGAACAGCACCGAAAAATGACATTCGTCGCGCGAGACAACAACGACGAAATCGAGAAACTGTCGAAGAAAGCGTGAAGGTGTCTGTGCTGCGCGCGGCGGCACATCGTGAACGAGATGCTGGAAGAGGCCGCGCGGCACATGGACGGTGTCTCCCGCGACAACGATCGTTTTTCCAGAATCGCTCGTTCTCGATTAACCGCATCACGCGAGCGAGATAATATCGGATTTTTGTTTGAAGTCAACGGTTCGAACCGTTATCTGTACTTTTGGAACGATGTAACGATTCAATGGTGTAGGATATACGTAGCTGTACTAGATCTCTCATTTACTCCACAATGATACTTTTAATTGTCAGAATGATCTCCGCTCGGAGGAAAGACTGATAATTGATTTAGCAACAAAAGTGCTTAATAATTTATTCCTCTGTACTTCATTACATTATACGACACGGCCAATCGTTGGGCGTTCCCGATTTGCCTATGTCCAAGTCTGCGACCGCTACCCGGGCGATATACGGAGCATCTGGCTGCTGTTTAGATCTCGAAACTTTTCTAGGACTGAATCGTGCACTCACGTATGGTGGGTGGAAGTGCAATGTCTTTGTTCGGTTTTCCTTGTGGCAACTTGTCGTTCAATTTTCTCAGGCCGTTCCGACAACCACGTCCGCCAATAGTATATCTGGGGCACTCGCCTCGCAATGATCCATGTCCGAAAGTACATAACGCGAGTACAACAAACGCCTCGAAGCTCACGGATTACAAAATAAAAGCTAATAAACGAAGAGCGCAGAAGATGACGGCAGAGATGAACTAATAATAGCCAAAAAGCCAAAAGAGCACCACGATTGAAAGAGCTAAAGGCTAAAAGCCGAAAAGGTAAAAAGCTCGAATGCTAGAATACTCGATGAATCGAATAATAATCGTCTAATAAATGCCTGCTTTCTTGTCTCCGCATATATATTCCTCACAGAGGTCGCGCGGTTATTATCTCTAGTATTGACGGATATGTTGCTTATAACAGATGGCAACACTAACTCTTTCCCGCCGTCCGATATCTTACAAATGGTATCTCGAAGCGAGCAATGTGCTCGAATAAATAGTTTTTTCGGAGCCGGCGAGCGTGGCTCGACATCGCCGAAGAGTCGGTCCAGCGTTAATGTTTCGTGATCGCGCGAATGAACAGAGTTGACTCATTTTCCGCCTCGGTGCGTCACAAACTGATCGTATCAGATGCCAACGCGCGATACGAGAAAAACGAACGCGAAGGAGCAATTACGCCCGACCGTTCATTGCACAAATAGGACTTTGGCGTTTAAATGAACGTGGTCGAGCCCCCCCCCCAACGGGTACCGTTCGAACGCGTTTCGCGATCACTCGATCGACGTAGCGCTATGGACACTTATTCAACGATCTAACGCTCGACGGTCTGAGTCGTCGAGAAACGAGCGAACGACGTCCTTCGCCGTATTTTCGATCTGAGCGAGCGTACTTTCGAAGTCGTGAAAATGAACGATGATCGGGCATCGTGCGACACCGCGTTGTCTTCGTCAGTTTCGCTATCCGCTTCGGAGGACTCGCGTCCTTGCTACTGCGACATTGAATTGTCCAGTTTGAATCGTCTGAACAATGTGGTGGCCACTTTGTTGCAACAGATGCGCGAGGAGGCGCAATGCACCGACGCGGTATAGCGCGTTACCGTATCGTCCAAGTCCTCGGTCGAGCCGTCATCATTGGTGTCATATAGCACGCGCGAATTCGACGACACAGCGCTCATCGCGGGCGTTTCAGCGGGGAGTCGAAACGCACGGGGGACGAAATTGCTAGATCGTTCGTTCGTAGCGACCGTGACGAACAGAGCGCATTGGCGAGATCGGCTCTACCTGCGGCGAACTATTCGAAATGGTTGGTCGATCGATCGTCGCAATATGCAGCCGTAGCGCGAGATCGCGCGAACGATGCGTCGCTCGACGCGCCATCGAGCTACGTGACGGACGATCGACTGATCATAGAACCGTATATCGCTGAAGACGGATCGTTGTCATCGAGCGTGAGGTCCGCGGGGCAGTTGTTCTTTCGTTGATTCGGTCTGTTGGCGACGACGCATCGGGAATGTCCGAATGATGCCGTTAATTTCGAGTGGTTACCGAAGTTAAGCATAGTGCGCGTATACGTGGACGATCCTTCGTCGACGAGGGTTTGCGAATCGCTCAAAAGGTCTTTCGAGTACGCTGGCTTAGATGCGACGATGCGGCTTTCGAAGAGTTCTCGACGCGAAAGCGGCTGTGCGAACGACGGTGGTCTCGGGAGCGAGCTTCAGCGAACGACGACGGACACTTCCTCGGTCGCGAGCTCGGAAACGTGGACTTGGACAGATTTCGCAGCGGCCGATCGACAACTTTGAGTTCATCGGTGGCCATAGAATCGTCGACGATGTGTATCGAGCGCCCTCGTGAACGATCGACGTGGTTGTCGCGTCCGACGCGTCGAATCGCCACACCGCGACGCGGCCATCGTCGTCGTGTATAATGTAACGTCCTGCGACGTTCTCTCCACCATATCATTTTTTCGCCTCTACATTAAAAGGCCAGCGAGACATATAGGTAGATTCAACCATCAAAAGTAATTGTTACTATTAAAATTTATCGATAAAAGTTCATATCTTTTAAAATAATAATAATTTTAGAAAATCGCGCAGTGCGATTTAAGGCTCCTTCAAAGTATTACAAATTATGTCCTAATAAAATTTCTGTAAGATCAATAGTTTAGAAGTTACGGCTATTTGAATGTCTCGACCAATCAGGAAAAGGCATGTTTTTCTCAGTAACTATAAGGCCTAGAAGAAAAATCTTAATTGCTAACAATAGCATTAAGAGACCTCTATTTAACGACCATATTAACATTTTGAGAAACATTAACAATTAATAAGAAACCAACAATGTTACTTACCAATAGACTTCAGAAAATTCTAAAATTCACACGCAGGGTCTATTGGGACGCCAGTAATGCGTACCTTCCGTGAAAATTAAGAAAAGTCAATTTAAAATATTTTTAACACCTACGTACATAGAGAACATTTTAGTGAAACATAAGCAAATGTCAAAACCTCAGAATATTAATTACAAAAGGAAATAATGCCAAACGATAACAATTAATTTCTGCCCACAGACAGAGAATCCTTCCGACAGTACATTCTCAAAATTTGGTAATTCTTACTTAAAATTTAATAAACCTCATTTATTTAAGTTCAGGGGTCGCTTAAATATTCTATTTAGCTTGGAAATCTACCATTTTTGCCTTGGTCACGTTTAAATACTTTATTTAATTAAATTTAAGCTTTCTGTCCACGTTCAAGCTCCTCTTAAATACTGCACTCTTTTAAATTCATTCGTATAGTACAACGGCTTGAACTCATCACTAATAATAAAAATTAATTGTTCATCGAATCTTCTATTACCATAAGCTTCTATAAGGTTTAAAAGTCGGTAATTTATACATAGGAACTGTTCGGAACTAGCCCGAACATATGATAGCTCCGGAGAGCTGGCTGGAAGTACGGGATCGCAGAGCGACGTCCGCCTGCGTCTAGGCTCGCTCGAGTCCGCTCGGTGACCGTCCGGTCGTCCTGATCAAAGGCCGGAGCCTCGCAAGGCGATCACAGACCCTGCTGATCAGGCAACGTCGCGCGCCGACTGGCCCATGCCCAGGGACAGCGGCGAGAACAAGAGAGAAGAAGCACGCGCACGTGCCGACGTAAAGTGACACGTGTAACATCCCGCTATTCCGAGGCATAAAGAAGGAAATTTTTCTTCCGAAATCTAATTGCCGTAAAGATTTCCACTTAATGGATAACTGAATCAAGAAAAGAAACAAGGTCGTCAGGCACGCACCTTTCTTTGTCACTGTTTTTGGCTAACCAACAGGTCACGAGCTATCTGTATCCTACATCTCAAGCGCCTTCTATATTCGTCGGAACCTGTAACAATAATATTTTAATACCCTACTCTCTCCAATGACGCACTTATGCGCATATAGTATACGTACATAACTACACTTTTGAAATTGCACCACACTCACTTATTTAACACCCTATATAACCGATATTTTTATATAATATCTCGATTTCGTTATACCTTTTCTTATATATATATATATATATATATATAACCAGTATATTGTATCCTATTATATGAAATAATACACTTCATCTATGATATATACATGTATATACATCTGACCTAATAACTTACAAAATTCCTTTAATATTATAAAACAACTTTTCCAGAACACAAAATCCTCTAACATTTCATCAACAGTTCGAAATTACACATACACTAATTAACAAATGAATAACAGCTTAACCAATAGAGCGCGAAAAATCACGCTACCCGCATAATATTCTGTTTCACACAACGGATAGAAAACACATAAAAGAAGTACATCAACAGCTAATAATAATTAATTGCAAAAAATATAATAAATTTATTACAAGCCAGAAACCCAACATAATGCATATCACTGTATTCGTCTTTGAAGTAACAACACCTCGAGATACCAATGATCCCTCTTGCTAACAAAATCACCAAACATTTTTTCGTTCCCCTAAAATTTACATTATTAACTATGGATTATCTCGACGCCATGTGACGCGCAACGGCAATAAAACTAATAGTATTACACTTACTTTCCCGAAAAAACGAATAGAACACCGAGAAAAGGAGCAAAATGTACTGATTGTGTGCAAAAGTTCGTGCGGAGCTTCAATAGATAAGCGTCATAAAATGTTATTTAACCTACCATTCCAAGAACACTTAATCGATATTTATAAGAATGCGCAGCGTAAAAATATATGTAAGAGAATACGTGAAGGACAAAGATAACAACGGAAGTATTCATGATAACTCATGCATGAAATCATCTCCGAGCGACTCTCTCTCTCTCTCTCTCTCTCTCTCTCTCTTTCTACTATCCTCCCATAAGCGGATATCCCTACCAGAGCCTTTTCCCCTCCACACCTATATCCCCGACCTGACGAGTTGAGAATAGAGAAGTCAGAGAGTCAGTCAGTCCCCGATAGCCGAACCAGTCGGTCGCTCCTGGAGGTCCCAAGCTGACAGACAGCCTCGCGCCATTTAAAGGTCCTTCACTTATTCTCACTAACCGCCCCTTCGGGCGCCACATTGTTAAAAGTAAGTTATTCTATACGCATCATAGATTTAAAATATTTTCTCGTTCCCTTGTACAAGGGGCTGACACAACAGACAATTGCGACAAGGTCATTGGTTAGTTTGGCTGACCTCTGAAAGGTGGAACCTTTTAAAGCATAAATAATTTATTGAATATATATATATCACGCTTTTATATACTCTGCCTAATTGCACACGCCATGTAACGCAGTAGGGACCCATTTTCATTAATTTGCTCTAAAATATCCTTGTTAACCAGGCAGCTCCCAGCGTTGTCGAGCTCCCGGTTTCCTCGCAACTTATCTATCAGAAACTCCCTTCAGGATAACATTCCCTTTGCATTCCATACAAATCGGATCTGGTAGCACCATGCATTGTCGAGCCATAATCAGGCAGCTCCATGCGTCGTTGAGCTCCTATGTCAGGCCGCTTTGCCCGCATGTTGATGCTCTAGAACGAATTTAAATTTTAAGAATCCTTCTGGCAGCTCTAATAATTGAGCTCCATTCTCTCCACAGACTTTCCTGGTAGCTCCAAAGGGGTAGAGCTCCAACAACCTGATACTGTTCCAACGCGGATAACTGCACCTGTATCCAATCCTCCAACAGTGAGTAAATTAATGCACCTGGATCACCCTCTATAGTAATATATTCGAAATAAGATAACAAACCCTCCAATAGATGCCAAAGCGTAGTGGAGTCGCCGTACGTAGGCGAAACTTAGTTAAAATAGCTCGTACTAGAGCGTGGATAGAGGAACAAAACAAACAACTAAAATCAGATCACGCGACAGAACCAGCAAGCTCAACGAAGGAAATAGAAAACGAACAATTAAAAGAATCATTCAAACATGTATACGATAGGTCTATCTCGGATGTGACGACCTTATGTAACCAAAATACAACGGGCGATATTTCGTCCTCAGAATTAGGGCAGGTTTCATTTACGGACACAACCAGCCAAGCTAGCCTCACTTTGTCAACATACTACTCATACGCGCACACCCAAAACACCACAAATATTAGACCTCGTTCCTTTGGAGAACAATCAGATATAGAAGCTATTACCCTTTCTGACCAAGAAAACGAAGCGGACAAGGCTTATTACATTGCTAATGTATCACCCTTTTTGAGCAATAGATCTAACCATTAGAATTGGAAGCTATTATTCAACCGACATATATCTTTCACACGTATATACCTATCTCTATTCAGGAATATTATGTATGACCGTTGCTTTTATATAATCTACAAATACACATATATATATATATCCAGCACATTTAGCCTACCACATTATTGAATGAATAACCATCTTGTTCCAAACTCCAAACAAGCAGATAATATTGGAATACCTCTCTCTTTCGATATTGTCCTCGGCGCCCCTGGCTATTGCCGGTGAATGCAGGTAGGCCTAAAATAAAACAGAGGACAACCGTTATCGTCGCTCTTAGGAAAGACGAGACGTTACAACGCTAACTTTTTGGTGGCAGCGGTGGGATAGCGCTTATTTATCAAAGAGGGAGTAATATCATTGAGCATCGACAACAAGACGAACTATTGGACGTCTATTTACACACTTGCTTCAACCTACTATCATGGCATATAACACGCGATCCGCCTCCAGTAAAACATCTTCTGAACCAGGGGAAACCCCATCTACTTCCGGAACTGAAATATACGCACAAAACCTAGAAGCACGGGAAAGAATACTACGCGAACAAGCTGAGGTTGTAGCAGCGCATAATATAGAGGTCAATAAAATAGCTGCTGAATTAGAAAAGAAAAGGAAAGGCAAAGGTTATCCCTTTTAGCGAACACGCAAGGGCTAGAAGGTTTGGTTGCGACACTTCAAGAGCAATTAAGAGAAATACATATACTAATGGATTTACCCCGACAAATACAAACCCTCACTGATCACATAAACACTATACAGACACATACTCATTTACCCCCAGAATCTGCTCCCACTACATCCGCTGAGAGTTTTCAATTTTTTTCCACTGAACCTCGAACCCTTGAATCCTCACCCATTAGACTAAAGGATGTAGCTGATTCAATTCCTAAATATGATGGGCAGCGTATGTCCGTCTTTCAGTTCTGCAACATTTGTGAAAGGGCATTAGATTTAATTCCACGACACCACGAGCAATATTTGGCACAATTAATCTTGAGCAAACTACAAGGGCATGCTTATACAGCTGTGGCAGGGACAGAATACAAATCAGTTCTCCCATTATTGAGGAAATTAAAACAAATCTTCGGGCCAAATAAATCCCTTAACCAATATAGAGGAGAATTGGGAAACGCGTTTATGAAGCATAATGAGTCAATTTTTGATTACATAGGCCGAATTAAAGATTTAAAGACCGCTATTATAGATTGTGAGATAGCTCAAGGCCCCCGTTTTGATGATTGGGCCTACGACAATATCGATAGAGACGTGCTTGATAGTTTTATTAACGGCTTACCGTCCGAGTTACTCATCAGGGTAAAATTGGAGGGTTACCAAAGCCTAGATGACGCTTTTACTAAAGCAATTCAACTTTCAAAAACTTTAGAGACCGAGGCTATGAGACGTAAGACTTCCTTCCCCCTACGGTCAAACCCACTTCCCCGACAAGACGTCCCCTTTTACCCCAAATCCCCTCCAAATCCTCTTCCTTCTTCTTTCACTCCACAATCGCAAAACCTTCCACAGCACCAGCGAAGTGCACCCTTTATCAGACCTTTAATACCCGGACAACCCGGCCCCAATACACCTTCACAATTGACATGCAGATATTGCAAGGAACAGGGACACATAATAGCCAACTGTCAGAAATTGGCCAAGAAAAATTCTTACCAGAACGAATATCGAACCATGCAAAAACCTGAGGAACAGGGAAACTCCTCTTGTGCCCCGATGACAACAGACGTCCGCCGGGACACGGAGAATATAGGACGTCAAAAACTCAATGTCCACTTTCAAGATCAGACGGAGAATCCGAATTCCGCTCTGCCGGAGTAAACACGAAACCACATGACGGTGGCCCCACCGTTATCCTTTCTTCCAACGATTTAGTGGGACCCAGTGCTTTTATTGTAGACTCCGGATCGGACATAAACATAATAAAAACAAGTGTGATAAATTCAAATCTCCAAGTGAATACAAACCACACTCTATCCATGCAAGGAATATCCCCCGAACCAGTTAAAACTTTAGGATCCGTTACTATAACTTTGCTCGGGAAACCCACTGAATTTCATTTAGCACCTTATAATTTCGGTTTTCCCAATCGCGGAATATTAGGATCCACCTTTTTTAAACTACACAATGCTAATATAGATTATAAAAATGAATGTTTACGGTGTGACTCAATGAATATTCCTTTTGTAAAAAGAGAAACGATTCACATCCCTCCAAGGACAGCTGTTCCATTCACTGTTATAGTCTCCAACCCTGAAAAACAAGTCGGTTACATACCATCTCTAAAATCTATAGACGGAGTATACATAGGTAATGCTATAGTTTCCAACAATAATGGAAAAGCTTACCTACCATTGTTTAATACTACAGAAGATGAATTCGATTTAGAAGTTCCTTGCGTTGAATTGCAAGAATTTGATACCCTGAACACTCGGGAACTACCTGACTTAGGCACGAATACACCCTGTGCTACTTCCCCTTCCTTTCGGTTCGAAGAAACCAGCAAGCTCTTCATTCCTCCACCCCCTCAAAACACACCTTTTACGCATGAACATGAAAATTCACAAACTTATGGCCCAGCGTCAACTCTTGCCTATGACACCGCCATCGAATGTTCAACAGCCTTTGATCCTCTTGACGGTTCACCCTCACGGGAAACTGAAATTTTGCAATTACTACGAACAGAAGACTTGAATTATGAAGAAAAGGAAAACGTTAAAGAACTTATTCGCGAGCATGCTGACAGATTTCAGCTGCCCAGAGAAAAGCTCGGAATTACCAATGCTACTCAACATAGCATTCCCACCATCAACGAAGTACCAATTCACACTAAGCAATACCGATTTCCTCCAGTGCATAAAGAAGAAATCGATAGACAAGTAAACAACCTTCTAGAGAACAACATCATAGAGCTTTCAACCTCTCCTTACAACTCACCCTTGTGGATTGTGCCAAAGAAACCAGATTCACACGGAAACAGAAGGTGGAGGATGGTAATTGACTACCGACTGCTTAATGAAAAAACTATAGGAGACGCATATCCCTTACCTAACATTACTGACATCCTTGACCAATTAGGAAGTGCTAAATATTTTTCCGTTCTTGACCTAGCATCAGGCTTCCATCAAATTCCCATGACTCCCCAAGATGCTCCTAAAACCGCATTTTCCACTCCCTATGGGCATTATCAGTTCAAACGAATGCCCTTCGGACTTAAAAACGCGCCTGCAACATTTCAAAGGTTAATGGATAATGTACTCTCTGGACTACAAGGAAATGAGTTATTCGTTTATATGGATGATATTGTCATATATGCGCGTTCCTTGCAAGAACACACTATTAAATTCAATAGACTCATGAAACGCCTGAGAGAAGCCAACTTGAAATTACAACCGGACAAATGCGAATTCCTTCGCCGCGAGGTCGCGTACTTGGGACATATTATAAGCTCTGACGGAGTAAGACCCGATCCTAATAAAGTCAAAGCCATAGAAAAGTTCCCCATACCCCGCAACGAGAAAAATATAAAACAATTTTTAGGACTCGCCGGATACTACAGGCGGTTTATTCCAAATTTTTCTAAAACCGCAAAACCTCTAACAGATTTATTAAAAAAGGGAAATCAATTTAAATGGGAGAATATACAAGGTCACGCTTTTAACGCACTACGCACCTCACTCTGTACCGAACCAGTATTACAATACCCCGACTTCACCAAACCCTTTAACCTCACTACGGATGCGTCCGGATACGCTGTTGGAGGAGTGCTCAGTCAAGGACGAGTCGGACACGATCTACCTATAGCCTACACTTCGCGAACATTAAGTTCCGCTGAGCAAAACTACTCCACTATAGAAAAGGAATGTCTATCTATAGTGTATTGTGTCAATTACTTTAGACCCTACTTATACGGCAGAGAATTTTTCATCATAACAGATCATAAACCCTTAATATGGCTCCACTCTATTAAGGACCCGTCTTCCCGGTTGTGGAAATGGCGGACTAAATTGGCCGAGTATGAGTATAAAATACAGTATAAAAAAGGGAAATTAAATAGTAATGCTGACGCCTTATCACGCAATCCTCCAATTGCAAACACTTTACCCATTACTGCTCGTGATCCTCCTGAAAATCCAGAGGAATCTTCAGATGAGTCACTATTTTCATATCAAACCGCACAAGTGGCTGGTGATTCCGACCCCTCTGCGCTCCCTAGACCAAAAGCTCCTCGCCCACCCATTCCTCTTCTACTCCCTTCATTGGGAGCCTTGGATGATAATGCTGTATTAACCCCTCCTGTTCAGCCTCAAGGACAAATGTTCGTTTTCCCACCAATAGATCGCTTGCCTCAATACATAGAACCTGGAAATGATTATGAAACAATAATTGAGGAAGATGATGACTGTCTATATGAGGACATAGATGCAAATACAACGAAAGAACGACCATTACTTAGTAGTCATGATACTTCGAGTGAAGACGAAGAAGAGTCTATTTCAAGTGAAGACGAAGAAGAGCCTATCTTCGACTCAGAATCTGTACCTGCAGAATTAACTGTACCAACTGTTGAAGACCGACCCACGGGTATAGTGAATATAAAGGAAGTCAGGGAACCACTATTGAAAAGAAACGATAACCATGTAATTTTCATCATCGCTGATGGCACTCCTTTCGATAATGGAGCAATTGAATACTCACAAGAAGGAAAATTACCAAAATACGAGTATATAACTCTCGAACGAGCAAAGGTAACTCCCATAAGAACAAAGGTTCTAATTGCCCTACCTATAAAATTAGACAATCGCGTCCGCGTTGAGGCCGACAACATCAACAATTGTTTCAAATCACTTGTGGATGTTGCTAACGAAATCGGGATAAATTCCTTCTGCATACGAAGAACTGCTTCATTCGATGATTACCCATGGCAATATGTGCAAAACCAACTTATCAAACATTTCGATGACATTCCCATCCATATAACTATTTGTGAAGGAAGAATACAAACACCAAACCTGGAAGAACGTGAACAATTAATACAAGAAAACCATTCGTCAGCCCTGGGAGGACACAAAGGGATAACTAAAACGTATAACCGACTCCGAATGAATTATTATTGGAATACCATGAAGAATGATATACAGAAATTTATTCAGAGATGCAAAAGTTGTCAGTTAAAGAAATTAACCCGCGTAAAAACCAAACAACCTATGATTATTACCGATACACCTGGAGCAGCATTCGATAAAATTTCCCTCGATATAGTAGGACCCCTTCCAACCTCAAACCAGGGCAACTCCTATATACTCACAATACAAGACCTACTAACCAAGTATTTAGTCGCTATTCCCCTAAGAGAGGCTAATTCATTAACAATAGCCGACGCCTTTGTAAAAAATTTCATTTGCATTTATGGCGCTCCAAAAGCCCTTTTAACGGATCAAGGATCCAATTTCTTGACTGCGTTGATCAGGAATCTTGCAAAAAAATTTAACATTAAACAATACAAGACTACCGCTTATCATCCTCAATCGCAGGGGTCGATCGAACGGTCACATCATGTCCTACTGGAATACTTAAAAACACAAGTCACAAAAGAGGGAGATTGGGACGAATATATAAATTTGGCAACATTCTCATATAACACAAGTGTGCACGAAAGTACCAAATACTCACCTTTCCAGTTAGTGCACGGACGAATACCCCGACTGCCCTCCTCACAAGTACCTATAGAAGAAGATTTAGAATTAACATACCAAACATATTTAATAAATTTATTTAACAAATTAAGTGAGACTCAACAAGAAGCCAGACAGAGTCTTATTAAATCAAAGGAACGGAACAAATATTATTACGATAAAAGAATCAATCCGAAACGTTTCAGAGAAGGAGATTTTGTGTTCCTCTTGAAAGAACCCAGGAAAGGAAAATTCTCTGACCAATATATAGGACCTTATGAAATTCTTGAAATCTTACCCAATAACAATGTGAAGATCATATGCAAAAAATCCACCAAAGTAGTGCATATTGACAAGTTAAAACTCTCTCATATAGCACCCGGATGATGATAATAATATGTGCTCCTTTTTCAGGATGTATATACACCGCAACGACCCAGTGGCAGCAGCAGGGCCACGACCTTCGTCACCCTTGCTCGAGATTGCCATCCCAGACGCGCAGTGCTGGAGGGTCACAGGATATATAAATATATTTAACGATTTATTTCTGTGTGAAGATTGTTACCAATTCATTAATCGAAATTCTCCAAACAGCCGCCTTCTTTATATACACGCTACTACACATCTTTTGGTGAACTTTGATCGCTTTAGCTGGCCTGAATGCGATCATTGCGCTGCAATAGTATGTATTGACCGACCAATGGAGGAATGCGGCCTCTGCAACGACACATATGACCAATTGATCAGAGACAACATAGAATTAGAAGTACATGAGATCGAGCAAATAGTACATCCAATTTAATCAAGCATAAAAATTTGAAAAAGAAAAATGTGCAGAACGCGTGTTTCAAAAATTAAGCCACACCCTTTGATAGGAGAATTTAACAGTATTCATCAGTGCAAATGCACTATGACCTTAGCCTACGCAAATTCTGAACGGACACTAATATACTGCATTGATTGCTTTTGCAAACTAAAACGGCCTTCAAGTGTACAATACGTGTCTTTTCACGCCATAACAATAGGAGAATCAGTACCTCACTCATGCAAAACTTGTGAAAAAACCATTACCACTTATGAAGCCGCAACAGCGTGCACACTATGTTTTTCTACTTATCTAACAATACTTACTGAAATAAGAGCCAATATACCTAACTTTAATGACATAGCATACATGTGTTATAATCACAATACACAGGAATTCTTCTATTTAATAATCCATGAAAACCAAGCGCTCTCACCAGCTGAATTTATCGCTGAATTAGAATAGAAGTGGAAAGAACATGTTAGGGATGTTGGGCTCTGCAGGCACAATTGTAAAATCAACTCTTAATTCAGTACCCTAGTTGACTGCGCATTATATTACACTATCGTATAACTATAAGGTTAAAACAGTTAGTATTACTCAGCTTACTTTACCGACGAGGAACTAACTTGCGAGGAATATTATATTAAGATACACTGCTATGAAATCAGGCTTAACTATGAAGTAATATAAGTATATTTAGTCTACCACCATACGTTATTATAAGCGATTTCTTTACTAAGATCATGTGCTTGTCTAAACCTTTTGAATTCAGGGCGCATCCCTTGATAAAATTATATCCGCGTGTTTTCAGTAACACCTGCATGATTACTATATCGTATGTTGACTATTACGGTGCTCGCATACACTGTAGCGAATGCTATGAAACTCTCAAGCGCCCTTCTGAATTACGATTTTCTGTATTCCATGGACTAATTGAAGGCAAACCAAATTCCCATCTTTGTATAAACTGCGGGAAGGAATTATCACAAACCAGGCCTATGATGAACTGTACTGACTGCTTCACAATGTATTTAGAATTAATTAGCCATATGAGGAACCTTAACTACGATACCGACAATATAGACTATCTATGCTATGACCATAACCGCGGAGCTATTGTATACCTGCTATCCGCCGATGACACTATACCTACGATAATATATAGTTCTCCTTAATGATAACGGGATAATAATAACAATAACAATAATGATAATAATAATAATGTGTAACGATAATTAAGTAGAGACCTTAATACTATATACCAACTAACATTAACAATTAAGGTTACTCAAACATAAGGCCCATATACTAACACATACATAAAATATACCTACATATGCGAGAATATACACGTATATACCTGTAATGCGAAGCCTCTTCAATATCTTCCCATAACCCTTTGCTTACAGATATAACACGCTTGTAAAGATGCTCTCCTTACTTCTCATGATGATAGCATCCGCCAACGCCCTTATTGGATTTGATTGCGGCGGAAGACATCTAAATGTATCCTCTGTATCACTGCTTGGCGCCGGCGATTGTAATCTCAATATCAAAACCATCAATAACTCCGACGTGTATATCCAACTGCTGCAACTATCGGAATACAATTATGCTGAGGTGATCCAATGCAAGGTGGAAATACTAAGAACAATATACTATTGCGGCATGCACTCTCATGTTTCAATAGTGCATAATGGGCAGACCGAATTTATGGAAGAAACTCTAAGTGACCGATGCCAACGTATGCATCGGGAGGGTATCCTGGACCTTGGAAATAATGCCATCATCAGGAATTTAAAACAAAACCGTACCGTCTCTCAATCTGTTGTACTAGCAGGCACTATTGGCGTAGATGGGAAATGCAAAGGAGTGCAGTACGCCGATCCCTACGGCACCTGGGACAACGTCGTCGTGCAAGCAGTAGCCAAAATCTCATTGAGGTCGTCACACGTACCCGTACGTCTGGACGCTGGGAAAATCTTTCTAAAAACAGGGACAACATGTGAATTAAGTGAAGGATACTGTATAGATCCTGACTTCGGATACACACTTGTTCGCGATCACCCTCGGCGTGGCCTCCTGACTCTCGGCGTAGGGAGCTCTGCGGAGACGAGGGCGACGGAATTGACAACTATTACAACCACGACGACGGCGGCGGCGGGGGCCGCGACGAAGGGAACAGAAGACGAGACGATGTCGACGACGACCGCGGCGGTGTCGTCGTGCATTCTATGGTCGTGCACCGACCGATCGTCTTGGGACAGAGGGAAAGAGAAGAGAGGAGGAGAGCGTGAAGAGAAGGGAAGAGCGAGGAAAGAAAAGCGAGGAAGAGAAAGAAAGGAAAGAGAGAGAAGAAGGAAAGGAAAGAAAAGAAAGAGGGACAGAGAGAGAGAGAGAGAGAGAGAGAGGACGATGGACGAAGGAGCGCGCAGGGCACTCGAGGAGAGCGGGAGGGGCAGATAGGTAGAGAGACGGTAGGGAAAGAGGGAGGTAAGGGAGGAAGCGGGCAGAGAGGAGAGCGCACACTGCCTCGGGATACGCACTCACGAGACGTTGCCGTCGGCACGCACTGCCGCACGCGTGTATGTATGTATGTACGGAGCAGCAGACACGACGAGCGAACGCACGCACGCACGCACGCACGCACGCACGCACGCATGCACGCACGCACGTATGGAGATATATATGTTGTGTGTGTGTGTGTATGTGTGTGTGTGTGTATGTATATATATACATACACGCACGCACGTATGCACGTATGTTCCAAGCTCGATATTCCTTTTCTCCTGCTCCGCTCGTCGCGACGGCCAAGAGAGCGAGTTCTCTCGCTCACGGTGCGTAACGCGATGCGTACTCGCGATATTGCCACGAGAGCACGGCTCACGACGGCACGGCACGATGTCACATCGATCGCGCGCGGTGGTCGAGGAAGAGGAGAGAGTCCGGGTGCGTGGCGAGGAGGCACGCGAGAAGCACGCACGCAGGGCGGACAGACGGGCACAGATAGAGAGGGAGAGAGAGAAAGCGAGATGGATGGAGTAAGAGAGAAAGAACAGGAGAAAAAGAGAAAGAGGAAGAGGAGAGGAGAGAGAGAGAGAGAGAGAGAGAGAAGCTGGGAGAGCGCGAGAGAAAGAAAAGGACACCGAGATTGAGCACTCACGGGCGAATGAGACGGGCGCACGCTCAACGAGGAGCACACGTAGGAGACCAACGGAGCACACGTAGATACCAGAGAGATAGAGACACAGAGAGAAAGATAAAGAGGAGAAAGAGAAAGAGAGAGAGAGAGAGAGAAAGAGAGAGATGCGTCCGGATACGCTGTTGGAGGAGTGCTCAGTCAAGGACGAGTTGGATACGATCTACCTATAGCCTACACTTCGCGAACATTAAGTTCTGCTGAACAAAACTACTCCACTATAGAAAAGGAATGTCTATCTATAGTGTATTGTGTCAATTACTTTAGACCCTACTTATACGGCAGAGAATTTTTCATCATAACAGATCATAAACCCTTAATATGGCTCCACTCTATTAAGGACCCGTCTTCCCGTTTGTGGAAATGGCGGACTAAATTGGCCGAGTATGAGTATAAAATACAGTATAAGAAAGGGAAATTAAATAGCAATGCTGACGCCTTATCACGCAATCCTCCAATTGCAAACACTTTACCCATTACTGCTCGTGATCCTCCTGAAAATCCAGAGGAATCTTCAGATGAGTCACTATTTTCATATCAAACCGCACAAGTGGCTGGTGATTCCGACCCCTCTGCGCTCCCTAGACCAAAAGCTCCTCGCCCACCCATTCCTCTTCTACTCCCTTCATTGGGAGCCTTGGATGATAATGCTGTATTAACCCCTCCTGTTCAGCCTCAAGGACAAATGTTCGTTTTCCCACCAATAGATCGCTTGCCTCAATACATAGAACCTGGAAATGATTATGAAACAATAATTGAGGAAGATGATGACTGTCTATATGAGGACATAGATGCAAATACAACGAAAGAACGACCATTACTTAGTAGTCATGATACTTCGAGTGAAGACGAAGAAGAGTCTATTTCAAGTGAAGACGAAGAAGAGCCTATCTTCGACTCAGAATCTGTACCTGCAGAATTAACTGTACCAACTGTTGAAGACCGACCCACGGGTATAGTGAATATAAAGGAAGTCAGGGAACCACTATTGAAAAGAAACGATAACCATGTAATTTTCATCATCGCTGATGGCACTCCTTTCGATAATGGAGCAATTGAATACTCACAAGAAGGAAAATTACCAAAATACGAGTATATAACTCTCGAACGAGCAAAGGTAACTCCCATAAGAACAAAGGTTCTAATTGCCCTACCTATAAAATTAGACAATCGCGTCCGCGTTGAGGCCGACAACATCAACAATTGTTTCAAATCACTTGTGGATGTTGCTAACGAAATCGGGATAAATTCCTTCTGCATACGAAGAACTGCTTCATTCGATGATTACCCATGGCAATATGTGCAAAACCAACTTATCAAACATTTCGATGACATTCCCATCCATATAACTATTTGTGAAGGAAGAATACAAACACCAAACCTGGAAGAACGTGAACAATTAATACAAGAAAACCATTCGTCAGCCCTGGGAGGACACAAAGGGATAACTAAAACGTATAACCGACTCCGAATGAATTATTATTGGAATACCATGAAGAATGATATACAGAAATTTATTCAGAGATGCAAAAGTTGTCAGTTAAAGAAATTAACCCGCGTAAAAACCAAACAACCTATGATTATTACCGATACACCTGGAGCAGCATTCGATAAAATTTCCCTCGATATAGTAGGACCCCTTCCAACCTCAAACCAGGGCAACTCCTATATACTCACAATACAAGACCTACTAACCAAGTATTTAGTCGCTATTCCCCTAAGAGAGGCTAATTCATTAACAATAGCCGACGCCTTTGTAAAAAATTTCATTTGCATTTATGGCGCTCCAAAAGCCCTTTTAACGGATCAAGGATCCAATTTCTTGACTGCGTTGATCAGGAATCTTGCAAAAAAATTTAACATTAAACAATACAAGACTACCGCTTATCATCCTCAATCGCAGGGGTCGATCGAACGGTCACATCATGTCCTACTGGAATACTTAAAAACACAAGTCACAAAAGAGGGAGATTGGGACGAATATATAAATTTGGCAACATTCTCATATAACACAAGTGTGCACGAAAGTACCAAATACTCACCTTTCCAGTTAGTGCACGGACGAATACCCCGACTGCCCTCCTCACAAGTACCTATAGAAGAAGATTTAGAATTAACATACCAAACATATTTAATAAATTTATTTAACAAATTAAGTGAGACTCAACAAGAAGCCAGACAGAGTCTTATTAAATCAAAGGAACGGAACAAATATTATTACGATAAAAGAATCAATCCGAAACGTTTCAGAGAAGGAGATTTTGTGTTCCTCTTGAAAGAACCCAGGAAAGGAAAATTCTCTGACCAATATATAGGACCTTATGAAATTCTTGAAATCTTACCCAATAACAATGTGAAGATCATATGCAAAAAATCCACCAAAGTAGTGCATATTGACAAGTTAAAACTCTCTCATATAGCACCCGGATGATGATAATAATATGTGCTCCTTTTTCAGGATGTATATACACCGCAACGACCCAGTGGCAGCAGCAGGGCCACGACCTTCGTCACCCTTGCTCGAGATTGCCATCCCAGACGCGCAGTGCTGGAGGGTCACAGGATATATAAATATATTTAACGATTTATTTCTGTGTGAAGATTGTTACCAATTCATTAATCGAAATTCTCCAAACAGCCGCCTTCTTTATATACACGCTACTACACATCTTTTGGTGAACTTTGATCGCTTTAGCTGGCCTGAATGCGATCATTGCGCTGCAATAGTATGTATTGACCGACCAATGGAGGAATGCGGCCTCTGCAACGACACATATGACCAATTGATCAGAGACAACATAGAATTAGAAGTACATGAGATCGAGCAAATAGTACATCCAATTTAATCAAGCATAAAAATTTGAAAAAGAAAAATGTGCAGAACGCGTGTTTCAAAAATTAAGCCACACCCTTTGATAGGAGAATTTAACAGTATTCATCAGTGCAAATGCACTATGACCTTAGCCTACGCAAATTCTGAACGGACACTAATATACTGCATTGATTGCTTTTGCAAACTAAAACGGCCTTCAAGTGTACAATACGTGTCTTTTCACGCCATAACAATAGGAGAATCAGTACCTCACTCATGCAAAACTTGTGAAAAAACCATTACCACTTATGAAGCCGCAACAGCGTGCACACTATGTTTTTCTACTTATCTAACAATACTTACTGAAATAAGAGCCAATATACCTAACTTTAATGACATAGCATACATGTGTTATAATCACAATACACAGGAATTCTTCTATTTAATAATCCATGAAAACCAAGCGCTCTCACCAGCTGAATTTATCGCTGAATTAGAATAGAAGTGGAAAGAACATGTTAGGGATGTTGGGCTCTGCAGGCACAATTGTAAAATCAACTCTTAATTCAGTACCCTAGTTGACTGCGCATTATATTACACTATCGTATAACTATAAGGTTAAAACAGTTAGTATTACTCAGCTTACTTTACCGACGAGGAACTAACTTGCGAGGAATATTATATTAAGATACACTGCTATGAAATCAGGCTTAACTATGAAGTAATATAAGTATATTTAGTCTACCACCATACGTTATTATAAGCGATTTCTTTACTAAGATCATGTGCTTGTCTAAACCTTTTGAATTCAGGGCGCATCCCTTGATAAAATTATATCCGCGTGTTTTCAGTAACACCTGCATGATTACTATATCGTATGTTGACTATTACGGTGCTCGCATACACTGTAGCGAATGCTATGAAACTCTCAAGCGCCCTTCTGAATTACGATTTTCTGTATTCCATGGACTAATTGAAGGCAAACCAAATTCCCATCTTTGTATAAACTGCGGGAAGGAATTATCACAAACCAGGCCTATGATGAACTGTACTGACTGCTTCACAATGTATTTAGAATTAATTAGCCATATGAGGAACCTTAACTACGATACCGACAATATAGACTATCTATGCTATGACCATAACCGCGGAGCTATTGTATACCTGCTATCCGCCGATGACACTATACCTACGATAATATATAGTTCTCCTTAATGATAACGGGATAATAATAACAATAACAATAATGATAATAATAATAATGTGTAACGATAATTAAGTAGAGACCTTAATACTATATACCAACTAACATTAACAATTAAGGTTACTCAAACATAAGGCCCATATACTAACACATACATAAAATATACCTACATATGCGAGAATATACACGTATATACCTGTAATGCGAAGCCTCTTCAATATCTTCCCATAACCCTTTGCTTACAGATATAACACGCTTGTAAAGATGCTCTCCTTACTTCTCATGATGATAGCATCCGCCAACGCCCTTATTGGATTTGATTGCGGCGGAAGACATCTAAATGTATCCTCTGTATCACTGCTTGGCGCCGGCGATTGTAATCTCAATATCAAAACCATCAATAACTCCGACGTGTATATCCAACTGCTGCAACTATCGGAATACAATTATGCTGAGGTGATCCAATGCAAGGTGGAAATACTAAGAACAATATACTATTGCGGCATGCACTCTCATGTTTCAATAGTGCATAATGGGCAGACCGAATTTATGGAAGAAACTCTAAGTGACCGATGCCAACGTATGCATCGGGAGGGTATCCTGGACCTTGGAAATAATGCCATCATCAGGAATTTAAAACAAAACCGTACCGTCTCTCAATCTGTTGTACTAGCAGGCACTATTGGCGTAGATGGGAAATGCAAAGGAGTGCAGTACGCCGATCCCTACGGCACCTGGGACAACGTCGTCGTGCAAGCAGTAGCCAAAATCTCATTGAGGTCGTCACACGTACCCGTACGTCTGGACGCTGGGAAAATCTTTCTAAAAACAGGGACAACATGTGAATTAAGTGAAGGATACTGTATAGATCCTGACTTCGGATACACATTTTGGAAACCTATGCCAACGTCGTCGTGTGACTTCCATCAATACGACGTACTCTACGAGGGTACCGCTGTAAAAACCCGAGACGAAACTCTAAAAACTTATTCACCAATAGTTTACTCATTGACGACTCAAGATATCACTTTCGCCCTGATGACCACCACAGAACAGCGACTTTGTGGATACCAAATACTGCGGACAGAACACCCAAAGTTATTCATCGTAGAAACAAGACGAGGAGATACTTTAAAACCTCGTTCAGAAATCCCAGTAGACAATTTGGATATTTTTACATATGTAAATTCTAAATTTGTGTATGTTGAAAAACATATACGCAATCAAATGACATCACTCTATCACAACGTTATCCAACAGCGCTGTGAATTAGAAAAAGAAGTCATTAAGAATACTTTGTCTCTCGCCACATTGTGGCCTGATGAATTTGCTTATCGCCTCATGAAGGGACCAGGTTATATGGCCGTCACTGCTGGGGAAGTTGTCCACATCATTAAATGCATTCCTGTTGATACAATGGTCAGGAAAACCAAGGAATGCTACCTCGAGCTACCTGTAACGATAAGAAACACTTCCTTATTCCTTACACCAAAATCCAGGATACTTACTAAAATTGGTACCCAGAAGGAATGCAGTAACGAACTACCCACTCTCTATCGAATAGAAGATACTTGGGTTCAGTTTACGCCCGAACCTCAAATTCGACAATTACCCCCTCAACAACTTCAACCTATGACCAAAGTCACCTGGACATATCTGACTCCTGGACCCTTGGCAATCAGCGGAATATATTCAAAACAAGACATCGATAAGCTACGAGACCACATCATGTTTCCAGCCGAAAAACCCGCCCTACTTAACTCAGTAGCCCGGGGTATCACAGGCTATTCAACTGGAGCTAACACCGGCAATGTTTATAATCTACTTAACGAGGATGCTCTCAACAAAATTGCTGAGAGCACTGCCAAACGACTCTGGGGCGGATTTATCACCTTCGGGTCTGCAACTGCTGGTGTTCTTGGCATTTTCATCATTATCCGTATCATTAAAATCATCATCGATACTGCCATTCATGGATACGCCCTACACACTGTGTACGGATGCAGCCTGCACCTTCTTGGAGCAATATGGAGTTCATTAACGCATCTTCTAATCCACCTGGCGCATGGACCACCCAGACGCAGCCAAGACAACAAACCGGACATCCGAAATGAACAAGAAAAGCAACCGATCACCACCCAACCAACTTCGAGTATCGCACCGACGCCAACAGCACCTGAAACAAACACACTATCGTATGTAAAAACACACACACATCCACCAAAAACCTACCAAGAATTAAGCATTGAAATGGATATGTTGAAACAAATCCCTAGTAATACTTCGGGAAGTTTGTTCCAAAATAGGGGGGAGATGTAACATCCCGCTATTCCGAGGCATAAAGAAGGAAATTTTTCTTCCAAAATCTAATTGCCGTAAAGATTTCCACTTAATGGATAACTGAATCAAGAAAAGAAACAAGGTCGTCAGGCACGCACCTTTCTTTGTCACTGTTTTTGGCTAACCAACAGGTCACGAGCTATCTGTATCCTACATCTCAAGCGCCTTCTATATTCGTCGGAACCTGTAACAATAATATTTTAATACCCTACTCTCTCCAATGACGCACTTATGCGCATATAGTATACGTACATAACTACACTTTTGAAATTGCACCACACTCACTTATTTAACACCCTATATAACCGATATTTTTATATAATATCTCGATTTCGTTATACCTTTTCTTATATATACATATATATATATATATATAACCAGTATATTGTATCCTATTATATGAAATAATACACTTCATCTATGATATATACATATATATACATCTGACCTAATAATTCATTTCTTTAAAAATATTTGATGGCGACCTTCTAAACTGCCAAACAATTGCAGGAAGGCCTGGAAGACAGTAATAAGTCATATATAATTTACAGCTTCATTTTCAATATATTTAATGGATGGACTAATGATATATATATATATATATACCTAATTGTACCATAGCTATTAAGTACAGAGACTTAATTTAACCACTTACCATCTTACCTAATAAGCCATTGTTATAATACAATTTATTAACGTCAAATCCTAGTATATTACTAGCTTGGCAGACCTATGCTTAAACCTGTCGACGAAAAGCAAATAAGGATAAAATAATGATTAATAACCGCGATACACTAAAATTTTAAAGGTTTAAACCCACCTGTGCAACAAAAAGCGTAACAAACTCATTCATAGTCCCTAAAGCAGTACACCGCGGTAGCCTTAAGGCATGTCGCGCCACCGTCGTCTCGCGGCCACCGAGCGTACCCACTCGCGCTCCTCCTTACCGACTCGATCAAAGTTGTTGCTGAAAAATATTAATTTAAAAGATTATTGTTTGCGCACAAAGAATCCCCGAGCAATAACCTCCAGACCGACATAACCACCATAGTTACCTTGTTCTTGATGTTATTACTAATACTTCAATCGCTTTTTCACATGATCACCCACACAATAGATATATATACACTAATAATTAATTCCCCATTAAGATAAGTCATCAGTAACAGTAATTGACAAATTCCTGCTACTAAAAACTTAAACGAATAGACAAAATCAACCTCCACCGTGTAACGCAAGCCATGGACTACTCCACCACCTTTCTCGCTATCTCCTCGATAAGATAAACCGTGCATTCCTATACCATGACTAATCCAAGCAGAGATCGTTATTCATATCTCCTCACCGTAAATAACTAACACCTTTTACTCACCTCTTTCTTACTAATACTTTGCTTTCAAAAACTATCTAATAACCCTAGAGAAAATAGGAAAAATTTTAGAAAAGGGAGAAAGAAGGGAGGGAGTATAACAAGTAGTAACGCAAATTTAATTGAAAATAATTATACTGTATAAAAATCCTTGTACAGGCATTACAATATTAACGCATAACACCTATACGTGTCGATCTTGGCATTATGCTCGCTCCCTGTAACGAACAAAATAATTACCAATTAAAAATGTTTCTTATTTTTCTTATCGGGATAAGTTTTATTTACCCGAACAAATTTTTAAGACCGTAGGCATCAGGGTCAGGGCTCATATCCAAACCACCATATAGCCAAAAGTCGGCTGCCTCTCTCCTCCTCCATCTCCTTTTCCAACGCACCTCCGTCATTTCGCGGATAGACAGCAGACCGGGAATCTGAATATTTGTCTTCAAGGTCACATCCCCATTGCAGAAGCACTGTAGTAACATACCTTAGTAGTATAACCAAATATCCTAATGTGCATCCAATTGAGCTTACATCCATGCATGCAACACCCTGACATATACTTACTATTATCGCCGGCACCGGTCGGAAGTACCTTCGCCGAGGAAAACGTTGACGGAAGGGATACATATTTTCTCCTCTTTCTTTCTTACATACACGACTGATCATTCGCAACTGACAGCTGACTTATGAGCACATAAAATGGGAACCGACAAGTAACCAACCTCGAAATAGCTAAACACCCTCCCTCAGACAACTACTACCACCTATATGCACTAACGCCGAGCAAATATCCCCGCATGGAACTAGCACCTAGGATTGGATAACAGACATGAACGTAGCATAAACCTAGAATCACCACTCCCCTATCAAGCATATCCCTATATAAAATAGGATTCAGAATTGGACAAAATTTCAATAAAGTAATACCCAAGTAAAGGTACGCAATAAAAACAACGATATTAACAAATCACACACCTCTAACGCTCCATATTATATAAAAATATCACTGAAAATTAAAATTCCAAAATCAGTGCAAAATAAGGAAATTATTTTTCTTTGGTCTTAAAAACCTCAGGAACAATATTGATATCACCCCTGGAGCATGAAAATGACGAAATTATAAATAAACAAAATAATTTTGCAAACAAATTTTGAATTTTCACTATCGATAAAATTACAGCGGACACTCTTAATATGGTACCCCCGAACTCGAAAATTAGGTAGCTGCAATATTTTAATTTGTTAATTTAAACAATCAGACAAATAACAATCAAATCACCGCGGATCCACCTTACCATAAAGATATCGGAGTGTAGTCATAAATAAAGAGAAATAACGTTTTAGTTATTATTTAAAATTTGAGGTTATTGTTTATAACAAATATGACAAATAACAGATGCTCATTATAATAAGCCCACAAAATTCCTTTAATATTATAAAACAACTTTTCCAGAACACAAAATCCTCTAACATTTCATCAACAGTTCGAAATTACACATACACTAATTAACAAATGAATAACAGCTTAACCAATAGAGCGCGAAAAATCACGCTACCCGCATAATATTCTGTTTCACACAACGGATAGAAAACACATAAAAGAAGTACATCAACAGCTAATAATAATTAATTGCAAAAAATATAATAAATTTATTACAAGCCAGAAACCCAACATAATGCATATCACTGTATTCGTCTTTGAAGTAACAACACCTCGAGATACCAATGATCCCTCTTGCTAACAAAATCACCAAACATTTTTTCGTTCCCCTAAAATTTACATTATTAACTATGGATTATCTCGACGCCATGTGACGCGCAACGGCAATAAAACTAATAGTATTACACTTACTTTCCCGAAAAAACGAATAGAACACCGAGAAAAGGAGCAAAATGTACTGATTGTGTGCAAAAGTTCGTGCGGAGCTTCAATAGATAAGCGTCATAAAATGTTATTTAACCTACCAATCCAAGAACACTTAATCGATATTTATAAGAATGCGCAGCGTAAAAATATATGTAAGAGAATACGTGAAGGACAAAGATAACAACGGAAGTATTCATGATAACTCATGCATGAAATCATCTCCGAACGACTCTCTCTCTCTTTCTACTATCCTCCCATAAGCGGATATCCCTACCAGAGCCTTTTCCCCTCCACACCTATATCCCCGACCTGACGAGTTGAGAATAGAGAAGTCAGAGAGTCAGTCAGTCCCCGATAGCCGAACCAGTCGGTCGCTCCTGGAGGTCCCAAGCTGACAGACAGTCTCGCGCCATTTAAAAGTCCTTCACTTATTCTCACTAACCGCCCCTTTGGGCGCCACATTGTTAAAAGTAAGTTATTCTATACGCATCATAGATTTAAAATATTTTCTCGTTCCCTTGTACAAGGGGCTGACACAACAGACAATTACAAAGGTCATTGGTTAGTTTGGCTGACCTCTGAAAGGTGGAACCTTTTAAAGCATAAATAATTTATTGAATATATATATCACGCTTTTATATACTCTGCCTAATTGCACACGACATGTAACGCAGTAGGACCCATTTTCATTAATTTGCTCTAAAATATCCTTGTTAACCAGGCAGCTCCCAGCGTTGTCGAGCTCCCGGTTTCCTCGCAACTTATCTATCAGAAACTCCCTTCAGGATAACATTCCCTTTGCATTCCATACAAATCGGATCTGGTAGCACCATGCATTGTCGAGCCATAATCAGGCAGCTCCATGCGTCGTTGAGCTCCTATGTCAGGCCGCTTTGCCCGCATGTTGATGCTCTAGAACGAATTTAAATTTTAAGAATCCTTCTGGCAGCTCTAATAATTGAGCTCCATTCTCTCCACAGACTTTCCTGGTAGCTCCAAAGGGGTAGAGCTCCAACAACCTGATACGTTCCAACGCGGATAACTGCACCTGATCCAATCCTCAACAGTTGGTAAATTAATGCACCTGGATCACCCTCTATAGTAATATATTCGAAATAAGATAACAAACCCTCCAATAGATGCCAAGGCTAGTTGAGTCGCCGTACGTAGGCGAAACCTTAGTTAAAATAGCTCACCGTATACTATCTTATTAGGAAATAGTATGACGTTACTTTTATATAATCAACAAATACATATATAATATATATCCAGCACATTTAGCCTACCACATTATTGAATGAATAACCATCTTGTTCCAAACTCCAAACAAACAGATAATATTGGAATACCTCTCTCTTTCGATATTGTCCTCGGCGCCCCTGGCTATTGCCGGTGAATGCAGGTAGGCCTAAAATAAAACAGAGGACAACCGTTATCGTCGCTCTTAGGAAAGACGAGACGTTACACCCTGTTAAAAAAAGACGCCAAATTCACGTGGAACGAGCTACAAGAACACGTATTTGTCTCGCTCCGCAACTCGTTATGCACGGAGCCGATCTTACAATACCCGGACTTTACTAGACCGTTCGTCGTCACCACGGATGCGTACGGATATGCGATAGGCGGTATAATCAGTCAGGGACAGATAGGCAAAGATCTCCCCATCGCGTACGCCTCTCGACTCCTAAACGCAGCGGAATAAAATTACTCGACAATCGAGAAGGAACTCTTAGCCATAGTGTACTGTGTACAACATTTCCGTCCCTACCTCTACGGTCGCAAATTCAACCTGGTCACGGACCACAGACCACTAGTGTGGCTGCATTCTGTGAAAGATCCGAGCTCGAGATTAGTCCGTTGGCGATTAAAACTTCTCGAATACGAGTACGAAGTCACATACAAAGCAGGTAAAGTTAATGCTAACGCAGACGCCTTGTCCAGGAACCCCGCCGAAATACGCCTATTCCCCCTCGCCCCTGAACTTGACGTCTCCAGTTCCGATGAATCCATCTTTTCCACGCGACCCGACCAACAACGACAAGAAGAGAATTCGCGAGACCAACCGCCAGACGCACACGACCCCGACGATCACCACGACGATCACCCCGACGACTCAGAAACCGACACCGATGACAGCAGTACAACAGACAGCGCGTCCAGCCCAGAAACCGAGATATTCGACAAGTAAATGAACCATACGTACTGCGTAACGAAAATATAACCGAGATCAAAGACAATTTCCTATTGCGAAAAGACCACAAGGCCGTATTCGTCACCCAAAAGGGCGACCCCTGCGATAAAGGAGCTAGACTGCTCCAGGAACGTGACTTGCTACCTGCGTTACGCAGCCAAACACTGGGAAGAGCGAGTGTAACGACGGAGAAGGAACCAAAAATCATATCCCTGGTGATCAAAGAGCGTAAAATCACGCAACTAGACATAGAGATCCTTCGCGAGGCCATACAATCCCTACGAGATGTCTGTCAAGAGCTTCAACTCAACTCCGTGTCCTATGCAAGGGCGACTTAGAAAACGTACCTTCCGACACCATCCGCAACCTGCTACAACAAAATTTGAGGGCGACCCGACCAAAATTCTCCTATGCAACAACCAAATTCAGGTACCACCCCCGGGAGATAGGAGAAGGATTCTAGAGGAATGCCATTCCAGCATGATCGGAGGACACAAAGGAGTGACAAAGACGTACTTGCGCATCAAGGAAAAATATCAATGGCCCAATTTGAAGGAAGAAATACAGGAATTCATCCGCAACTGTAGAAGTTGCCAATTAAAGAAACTAGTAAGAGTAAAAACAAAACAGCCCATGGTCATCACGGACACCCCAAAGGAAGCGTTCGAGAAAATCTCAATGGATATCATGGGCCCACTCCCCACCACTTCCTCCGGCAATTCCTACATCCTCACAATACAAGACCTACTAACCAAACACTCCACCGCCATCGCGCTGAGACAAGCCTCCGCGTTAGACGTAGCAGACGCGTTCGTAAACAATTTCATCTGCCTATACGGCGCACCAAAAGCAGTTCTAACCGACCAAGGCTCTCACTTCATTAACAGCCTCATCAAGGCTGTGGCCCGAAAATTTAAGATCAACCAGTGCAAGACTACCGCGTACCACCACAATCAAACGGGTCCATAGAACGCAGCCACCACGTCTTGTGGGAATATCTGAAGCAATACACCAATACGCAACACGAATGGGACGAATTCCTTAATCTCGCAATGTTCTCGTATAACTCAAGCGTGCACGAAGGGACCTCCTATAGGCCACACGAGCTAGTCTTCGGGAAAAGTGTGCGAACACCGTCTAGCGACCCACCTATCGAGGATAACTTAAGCGAAACATACAAGGATTACTTAACTACGCTGTTCAATCGCCTAAAAACCACACAGGAACTCGCTCGCGAGAATCTCTGCGGAGCCAAGGCCCGTAGCAAACGCTACTATGATCGAAACTTAAACCCTCAGAACTTCAGAGTAGGAAGCTGCGTGTACTTACTAAAAGAACCCAGCAAGGGTAAGCTAGGAGACCAATACTCGGCCCATACCGAGTACTAGAAGTATTACGAAATAATAACATACGCATTAGTATAAGCGAAAACCAGACGAAAATCGTCCATAGTAATAAGTTGCGTCTAGATAAGGCCAAAGGCCCCCCTCTCCGACCATAGGCAGCAACCCCCACTGCTAACACCAGGACACAAGGCAGAACGACGCGACGAAGGGCACACATCAGTACACCACGAGCCTCGCACCAGGATGCACCTCCTGATAGCCCTCGCCCTCTTCGCTGCCTTCGGAACCGAGCCTGCAACCTCCCTCCTGGATACGACTGTGGAGGAGAAGGATTAAACATTACATCGCTCTCATTAACCGACATTGCCGAATGCCACGTTGACGACGTCGAACCTAAGAAAGAAGAGGTCTATCTACAGCTAATGCAATTCAACGACTTCACCCACACCGAGGCCATTCAATGCCGCCTAGAAGTCGACCGCATAATCTACCGCTGTGGAATGTGGTCCCATGTATCCACTGTCCCCGGAGGAAAACGGAGCTATATAAGAGAAATCTCCGAAGAAGCCTGCAGGAAGTCCCAGGAAACAGGAGCTATCATTTTGGGAAACGATATCCTAATTGACGGTTTAAAAAGAAACTCAACTACGTCACGGAGTCTGACCCTCGCTGGATCACTACAAAACGACGGCGCCTGTCAAGGAGCCGCCTATACTGACCCATTCGGAACGTGGGAAAACGCCATTGTCCAGGCTAGCGTCCGGATAACCTTACGAGACTTCCTGGTCCCCATCAAAATAATGGCCAACGAAGTCATACTACCTTCGGGAATCCGCTGCAAAGCCACCAGCCGGGAATGCCTCGACGCCGACGGGACCACTACATACTGGAAATCCACACCCAAGGATAATTGTAATTTCGACAGATACGATATACTTTACGAAGGCTTCGCGCACAAATTATCCCCTTCACCCGGACAAGGGGATGGACCCACCATCTACACAGTTACTAACAACGATGCAACATTCGCCCTCGCCAAAACCTCAGAATCAAACCTCTGCGGGTACAAAATCATGCACACAGAACACCCAAAACTCTTCATTCTCGAAACCTCGAGAGGACGGACTTTCAAGGAAAAATCCAATATCGCAATAGACAACCTAGACATGTTCGCCTACGTGAACTCCAAATTTGTCTACATCGAACGTCACATGAAAAACCAACTGACGAAACTCTACAAGGACATCATGATACAGAAATGCGCGCTGGAAAGACAAATCCTAGAAAACGCACTATCCTTATCTAGCATCGCCCCGGACGAAATGGCGCACCGCCTAATGAAAAGCCACGGATACACGGCAGTGACCTCCGGAGAAGTCATATATATAATTAAATGTATCCCAGTCACGTGCAAAATCCGCCAAGCAGAGCGTTGCTACAACGAACTTCCAGTAACTTACAACAACGCCTCATATTTCCTGACACCGCGCTCACGCATCCTTACCAAATCCGGCACACCGAGGGAATGCAACGAGTTGTTACCTCCGATGTACAATATCGAGGAGGCCTGGTATAAAATGATGCCACGACCAGTGGAATCAATCGCACCTCCCGTAATCCGACCTCTTACCAAGCCTACCTGGAAGTACATAAACCCTTCCAACCTGGCGACCAGCGGAATATACTCCGCCGACGACCTAGACCGACTCAGGAACCACATAATGTTCCCAGTGGAGAAACCTGCAATCATCAGCACCTTAGCACAAGGAGCCATGGGAAGAAAGGTCCCAGCCGGAACCATCTCCCTGTATAATATGCTGGACGAAGAATCTCTGGAAAAAATCGCCGAGAGCGCAGGAGCACGCCTATGGAAAGGTTTCATCACATTCGGTTCAGCGAGCGCAGGCATCTTGAGCATCATACTCCTGATCCGACTAGCCAAATTGGTAGTCGACTCCATTATAAGAGGCTACGCACTCCACTCGATATACGGATGGAGCCTCCACCTATTAGGCGCAATCTGGAGCTCACTCACCCACCTGCTGATCCACCTTGGAGGACGCGGGAAGACCCAACAGAACGAACAGCCCAGAGAAGAAGAAGCAGCCTTGGAAGTATTAGTACATCCCAAAACCGAGGCAGCCGACAACGCACGAGACACTAACAGTGAAAGTGAAGCGCGAATTGCAAGTGCCCCAACAAAAAGTTACAGCGAACTAAATAATTATCTGAGCGAAATACGCCAAACCAGACATTAAAGCGACATTTAGAATAAGTACATATATACATATCTCCAGAAAACGTCGGTTCAATGACGACCGACATTTTCTAATAAGGGGGAGGTGTCACATCCGCACTACCAATTGTAAGAGGAAGCACCACACAAAATTTTTTTTTTCTCTCTCTCTTCTTTCCCTGGAATCACCACAAAATTTTTCTAAGTCCCTCGAACATAAATTTTTCTAAGTCCCTCGAACATAAATTTTTCTAAGTCCCTCAACCCAAAATTTTTCTAAGTCCCTCGACCCTAAATTTTTCTAAGTCCCTCGAACATAAATTTTTCTAAGTCCCTCGACCCTAAATTTTTCTAAGTCCCTCGAACATAAAATTTTCTAAGTCCCTCAACCCAAAATTTTTCTAAGTCCCTCGACCCTAAATTTTTCTAAGTCCCTCAACCGAGAATTTTTCTAAGTCCCTCCGCGCCGAAATTTTCTAAGTTCTAATTTCCAAACCCCCACTACCTTCCCACTCCAGAGGAAAATTCGGCGGCTCGGGAAAGCCGCAGCTCAGGGACCGCGGAGCGCCCGAGAGTCAGTCTCAGTCGTGCAGTGATCTGGTGCAGTGCTTCCTCCATCCCTCCTAGGGTCTAGTATAAGTGCTAAATCTAACTTAGAATATTTTCGTGAGTTTTAACTTAGAATATTTTCGCGAGTTTTAACTTAGAATATTTTCGTGAATACGAACTTAGAATATTTTCACTAAATCTAACTTAGAATATTTTCGTGAGTTTTAACTTAGAATATTTTTATGAATGTGAACTTAGAATATTTTTACTAAATCTAACTCAGAATATTTTCGTGTATTCATTTAGTTAAAATATACTCTTGTTAGCCGATTCAAGGTTAGATTCACTCTCCCATCTCCTCCCATCCCCGACCGCTAACGCATTGGAATCGCCTAGCTGATAACTGGCCGCCGATTCTTCAAGGTATTCGCATCACTAGAATAGGGGCGTATAGGCTGCGGCTCGATCGCACCGCCCATCCGTAGACGCACAGGTTGCGGCTCGATCGCACCGTCTACTAGTTACTCGAAGGCGCATAGGTTGCGACCCGATCGCACCGCCTGACAGAATAGGGAACTCCGAATTAACCACACGAATACAGCTGGCCGGAGTCACGGGAGTGATTCCAAATGCGCCCTGTACGCAGGGGTGGTCGTAAGAAATTCATCAAAAAATTAGAATACCAACTAAAGCACGGACAAGCGTACCACCCTTACCTAGGTGTCGAACCCACCAACTCCGCTCCCGACAAGGGGCATCCTCGTTCCACTGAACCCCCTCGCTCTCCAGAATCTCCTCAGTCGCCCGTGCCAGAGCGCCCGAAAGCTACCGCCCGCAAATCATACAGTGTTAGCAAGATCGATTGTGACACCCATCCGCGACTACCGATCATTCGACGCGGATTCTCGCCACGAGACCCGAGGCCTGCTTTCTACCGTCAACTGCGTGCAGAGATCCTGCACTACTACTACGGAGCATCTACCCCGCCTCACACCCTCCGCACCTGTAACGAGAAAACTCCGACCCTCGAACAGCTTCGTGGGCACGTGCGCAACTCCATGACACAGGTGTGCCAGATTATTACATTGGATTAAAGGAACTGGTGAGTGCCATTCGCTCTATACTCCGCGGAACATCGTGTCGAGCCCGACAGATCGCGCGTATCCCTGGGGAGAATCACGCGATTCGTTTGACCCAAAAATTGCGATCTAGCCCCGCGTCCAGGCCCGAGCACCTGCAGCCTAGCATCGCAGCCGCGGCCGACCGGGACGTAACAGGCTCGAGATAAATTTGACCGCTGCGATCACACGAACGAATTATGATCAACAGAGAATCAATCACCAGTCTCGTCATTGCAAGATCGCGTCGTCTTTTTGCGATTCCTGCACTATCGGCGCAACGTCTCTCGCACTTCTTCTCCGGAGTCTCTTCCTTTTCCTCGTACAATGAAACATCCGGACGAAATACGACATATCTGAACGTATTTTTTTCTTCCATACCGTTGCAAGATGATGTAGCGGCTGTTAAATGATCGAAAAGCGTCTTTCCTATCCTGCGCGGATGATTGACTGTCAAATTAATCGGTATATCATCGTCTGGCTGACTTGCTGCCGCGAATGCGCTATCGATCTGTTGCAACGCTTCGACCAGTATATCAGACACAACACAACATCGATCGCCGTAGGGACAGTGTTCTGTAGCGGTCTCCATGACGTTCTCGTATGTTACAATACGAAATAAAGCAAAGCACGCGCTATTTATTCAATATTCAAGTACCCACGATATCAATGCGAAGATTTTATCATCGATTCGTTCGATTAAAAAAAAAGTCTCATCGTTTGCGATAATCGCATCTAACAAGGAGAATTGGAGGTGAGAGAGATAAAAATAACAAATTGTTCATTCGATACTCGTCATTTTAATGGACCAATCAATGCACAGTTTGCGCCCGCCCGTTTCCGCGATTTTCACCTCTCGACGTTCGATGTGAGCCACGAGCGACTGAATGTGCGATTTTAGCCAGACGTTCGACGCTTGACATTGGTTCAACATACGCGCGAGAATCGCGCATTCGAGCAATTGTACATTTGTTCGAGTGTATTGCGATTATGTAACTTATAGAGCGCCAGCAGCTCGAAGTTCGATGTGAACAACGAGCGACTAAATGTGTGATTTTACTTTTTGTATACTTTTGTTCAAATGCGCAATAGGATCAGAAGCGTCCAACGTTCGCTCTCGACGTTCGATGTCCCTTCAACGCTTTATGTTTGACTCGACGAACGAGCCACGAGCCGTGAGCGCGCGACAATCGCGCGATTCGAGCAATCGTACAGTAGTAACGTTCCCCCCGTACGTAGTACGGAGCAGTAGCGTTCCTGGTCCTATTGTACCTCTGACTGCTCCGTACTACGTACTGTACAATAGTACCGGCCGCGCGACGGAACGCCTCGTTATATACATTTTACCCTTTCCACATTGCACATTTTGCCGCGCGACCGCTCAACCGCGCGATGTGTCTCCGAAAAAATCGAGCGACGTACGCTTTACACCTACATTTGTTTCGCAATGCGCGTTACAGAATATATAGGACAATTGGATGAGACGTAACGAATAAATACAATTGTACAATTAAGCATTTATTGTTTTTACATTATACCAAATAACTCATTATATTCGTAAAAAAAGTTATTAAGCACATGTTTACACGCACATAAAAACAATATGACGACATAATGGCATCAAGATTCGAACCAACCAGTACATTAATAGTTCTGGAGAGCCATCGACTCGCGGGCACAAATTATCATAGAACGAGAATATGTCACCGTGGAACCACCAATTGGATATTATGGTTAACACGTACATAATATTATTGAAAACGGTTGTACAATCGTAGTCGTCAATTCGTCGCCACGACGCAAAACGATCCGATCAAAATGGAATAATATCGATACGTTCTCTGTTTAATGTACGAGCGAGTTCACAGGTGTTATGTTCGAAAGTAAGTTTATTGCCATTATGAAACACAGGAACCGTTAACTTGTGCGCGATGACACGTTTTATGTGTATTGGTGACAAATGTACAAACGACGGAACAACGGTGCAATGTCGAAGATTGCGCCAACGTCGCACATTCACAACTAATTCGGATATCACTTGCGCCATTATGCGATCGATCGTGCAATCGAAGCAACGATAATTTCTATCGATTTGGATTATTCCTTCAAATTCGTCATTGTCCTCATCCAGCACCATGTCGCTGTCTTCATCCAACGTCTCGTCACTGTCCTCATTCAGCGTTTCGTCACTGCCCTCATCCAGCACCTCGTCGTTACTATTATCGTCTAGCACCTCGTCACTGTCCTCATCCAGCACCTCGTCGTTACTATTATCGTCTAGCACCTCGTCACTGCCCTCATCCAGCACCTCGTCGTTACTATTATCGTCTAGCACCTCGTCACTGTTCTCAAGTGATTCGGTTACATTGTCCACCGTGCTCGTGGGCATCGCCAAATGTTCAGCATGTGTGCGAAACCACAATGGTCCTCTGGACGATGACGCGTAAGCTTTATCGTCATACGTAGTGACAATCTCTATTGAAAAATTTATCTGCTCGAACAGTATCGGCATGATCAAAGCGAGCCAATAGAACTGATCGTGTCAATTATCACAAAGATTGATATAAACATTGAACGCGTCAACAGCGTGATCGAAATGGCATAATATCGATACGTTCTCTGTTTAATGTACGAGCGAGTTCACAGGTGTTATGTTCGAAAGTAAGTTTATTGCCATTATGAAACACGATAAATTATACGTAATAGAGCAATAATCACCAATTGCGTCAATTCAAGATTGCGTCGTCGTTTAGCGATTCCACAATCATGTTCCTCGAGCTCATCTTGTTCTTTGTACGATGAAACGTTTGGTCGAAATTTGACAATTCGATAACTCAACCATGGAAATCGTCGTCTCTCTTCCTTCTTATTGCAATACGATGTAGCGGCTGTCAAACGACCGATGATCGCATCTCCTATCTAACTCGGATGATTGACCGTCAGAATCGTCGGTATCTCTTTATCTGGTGGTGTTTCAGCGAGTGTAATATCAATCTGACACGCCACCTCGAACAATCTAAGCGCGATATTACATCCCGCGCAAAACCGACAGTGTTTCTGAGCGGTATCCATGACGTCTTGTATGTAACAGTACGAAAAAAAAAGGAAATGCGCGCTATTTATACCGAGACTTTAATCACCCACGATCGATACCAATGCGAAGATTGCGCTATCTAATCATTCGGGTGGATAAGCTATCTCATTTGTATTGTGACGTGGCAGCCGGAAAGGCGCCCGTCACAGGCCGACCTTTCGGCCCTTAGGCGAGACTCTCGGGGGGGGGGGGGTGTCGCCTTGCGCTCTCCCCCGTAATAATTAGTGTTAGTAGTCGGAGCGCGCAGGTGGAACGGTCCCGCGTCCCCGAGCTCTGTGCCCCTGGACCTCCTGCGCCGCCCATCAGGAGAGGAGGGATCGGTGGAGGAAGGAAGAGGATGACACCCCCTCGGCAAGACCGCCACCCCAGGTGAATGCACTCCTTTAATAATACTAGTATCGGTTTCGTATCGTCGTGAAAGGTTCTCGCTGTCGCTTCCGTTGTCCACAGGCCTGCAAGGATATCGCGCCGAACAGTCGGCGTTCCCGTGCTTGGCGCGTGAACGCCGGCTAGACAAAGCCAGCCTGAACACTGAGATCGGGCGAGTGTGAGCAAGAGAGAGAGAGAGTGAGCAAGAGAATGAGACCGAGCACCCGTCCCGCGGATCGAAAAACAAAGATCCGCGGAAGGATTCCCGTATAGGGAGATTTACCGAGGAACGGGGAGAGACGGGTAGCACGAGACAACACCAACGGACAAGAAAGTCTGTCAGGGGAGAAGGAGATAAAAAGAGGAGACTCCTATTGTCGCTCTCTAATATCGCCGACCTGCTTCCATATAGTACCGGAGAGATATCGGCTACCGAAAAAGGAAAATACAAGTCAGGGATTTAGTGAAGTTTTTGGCGTCAGCAAGTGGAGGAGACGTCAGTGGGAGCGTGTGCCAGAGCGAGCGTGAGAGGGAGACGAGAGGAGGACCACGTCGCCGGGAGGTTCCCGATTGTGTAAGACCTTCCACCTGCATTATCGTTTCGGTGTCGTGAGAGTAAAGAGTCTCGTCAAAGTTATCGGCGTAGCGGGCAATCTCGAATTCGCGAGAGCCCAAGCGGAGTGTATCGTATCGAGGGGGTCGGACCGTTCCGATTCCCGAAATAATAAAGCTAAAGATAGTCGAAACGCGCCTCGTTATTTTTGTGTTTTCCCGGTCGTTCCCGACTTCCGACGAACCCTTCCCGTCTACCGACTTAAATATCGAAGGGCTACCGGTCCCGTCGACTTCGCGTGTCTCGGCCCTTTGGTGAGGTGTCGCGTAGCGTTGGTGAATGGTGCAGCCCGCTGCACCTGGCGCCCAACCGATTTTGTGAGAGCTAGGTTGGCCGAGACGCGCGGACCGACGGCAGTTTGCCGACGGCGAGCGATAATCGCGTCGCAGTATCATTGCGATAATAGCACCTAACAAAGATGGTACGATGAAAAATAATACAGATTGTTCGCTCGATACACGTCAATGTTTTTTTATTGTGCAAATATACAAACAGTACCGATCGCTCGATCGATCGTACAATCGCACAATCGGTGCGCTCTTTTCGCAATGTACATTTTGTTCAAATTCGTAACATCGAAACAACGCGGACCGATTTTACCGAACGTTTCGTTCGTTCATTCAATTATCCAGTTGTACACCCAATCTGGATAGTTCGTCGTGTACTTATCCAGAGACATGTTCACGTGAAAACGAATATCCTGACAGAGCGGTGGTAAGATTTGCGTCAACCAGTAGATTACTGTCTCGCACTATCTCTCGATTTGTGATACAATTCCCCCCCCCGACTGATCCTTTGCTAATTCGGACAATACACTCATTACGTCCTCAACAAACGAGTCATTGTGCTTCGACCGCATTTGACCAGAGGATGAGCGATGATCCAAGCACGATGTTACATGAATGTCAACATCTGCCCAATATAACCGACGCGCAAACGAAGCAAAGTCGTGTCTGTGTTCGGATTGATGTAACACCGGTACAGTCATCCCTCGTACAATGGCTCGTTTCACATGCGCCGGCGTAAAATGCACATATGATGTAACGGTACGACGTTGCTGAATACGCCAACGTCGCACGCTCACATCCAACTCTGGTATCACTTGTTCCATGAGGCGATTGATCGTGCAATCGTAGCAAGGACGATCAACGATACGTGCAGATATTGGTTCGTCGTCATCCGTCACTGAAGATTGATCGGTATCGCTGGTATCGCCGGTATCACCTATTTTGCACGATACGAGCTTGCTGAACCACTCTGGGCCTTTGGGTGACAACGAAACGAACGCGCTGTCGATCTGCACTCTGATCGAAAAAAAATCACACATCATTGGCATAATTCGAGCGAGCCAGTATACCATTTCGCGCCATTGATCAGACAGCGACATATCGTACCAATACCACGACTTGTTGTGATCGCACGAATCATTACCAAACAGCACGATCAAAGCTTCGATTATCGATCGCGACAATTCCAGATCCCGACGTGCTTCTTGTCGCTTGATCGTCAGTGGCGATGTCAATGTCCTCATTATCGTAACACGAAACAGACGGAAAAAATAGAGCCTCTCGATAATTGTACCACGAGTATCGTCTCCCCTCTTCGAAACTGTTGCAATATAACGCAGCGGCATCCAGACGATTCGTCAAAACTTCCTCTATTCGACGCGGATGATTGAACGATAGATTCAACTGAACATTATCATCGCACGAACGAATTGACGCGAGCACACTTTCGATTTGTTGCGTCGCTTGAACCAATGTGTTTCGCGCAAAGTAACGTCGCACGCAATACTGAAAATGCGCATTCACGGTATCGCTACGATCGCGCAAGTATTGCTTTGATTTGCACACCGAATGCGCGTCATCGTTCTCGTCGATTCGGTGATACAAATTCGCTTTGTAAATAGAGCGAAACTCGTCGTCCATGTCAAGAGCGAATAACGAGAAGCGCTCTCTCGTCCAAACAGTCGATATTTATCCGATTGAGTCACGAACGTGCTCGGCGTAACCTAATCGCAAGCAATACGATCATCGCGCTAATGACTTGAGCGATTCACGGCGCAACATTCGATTCGATATTCTTCAATAAAAATCAGACAATTGCAATAATCTAACGTGACCGAAAGGGGCATCGCACAATACGTTCACGTGAAATTTCAGTTTACGACAGAACGGTGGTAGAATTTGCATCAACCAGTACATCACTATCTCGGGTGGACCGTTGATTCGCGGTTTGATTCGTTGCGCCTGTCCAGTAGCCAGTTCGGTCAATACGCTCATAATGTCATCAACGACTACACAGGTATCGAATCGCCGCCGCCACGACGCAATGTGATTTGACCGCGAAATCATGTGAATCTGAAAATCGTCATATTGGAAAATACGCGCAAGCGGCCGACGAGCGGTGTGTTTCTCCGCATAATGTTGATGCAACACAGGCTGCTCCGTTGCCATTTCTTGCACAATGACGCGTTTAATGTGCGCAGGTGTTAAATGAGAAACGAGCGTCGTCGAAACGGCAGCGCATCGTCACTGAACGATCCAACGTCGAACACTCGCGGCCAACTCAGGTATCACTCGCGACATAATACGATCTATCGCGCATTCGAAACACGGCTCATTTTTTACCTCCTCCGAGTCATCGCTGCTCCACGAACTATCATCATCATCGTCAGCTTCCGAAGATTCGTCCTCATCGGAGCTCGTATTCGTAGAAGAGCGACCGGCTACAATTTTACGAAACCACAACGGTCCTCCGAACAATTTATCGCTGGGGTCATACGAATCGTCCAGGGTCTCAATTCATATGTCTATGGTGAAACGATCGCACAACATGGGCATGATTCGCTCGAACCAATATGCTATCTCGCGCCATTGGTTACAACGCGCCGACGTATAATAAATCCACTTCGGACACTTGCGATGAACGCATGCATCGTCATGTAATACGTTCCTCAGAGCATCGATCACCCGTATCGTTAATTCGAGATCGTGTCACATCGTCGTCGCGATGAAACGTTCCCGAGCATCGTCGTTGATGTCATTCGCGCGTTTCTCCTCGTAGTGCAAAACAAGTGGACGAAAATGAATCTGTATTTGTGCCAAACGTATCGCCGCTCCTCCTCAACGGTGTTGCAGTATGACGTGGTCGCGGCCAAACGATCGGCCAAAGAGTCCCCTAGCTGGCGCGGATTATTGTACAACAAAATAGCGGGGACGCGCTCGCCCGGTCGAATAGATTCGAGCGTAAAGTGAATCTGCTGCCAAACCTCGTTCAATGTCCTGCGCACGCAATACGGTCAATTTGCCGTCTCGATGAGCGCGCTGTCTCGCTCATCCCGAAGCTTCACGCACTCTAAATGCGGATCGTACATGACGCTACGGCTACTCCGCGCACAATGTGCTCGAATCGCACGACCAAATGCTATTTATTTGAAAAAAATAGCCTCGTCCGCACGAGCACGTTACACTCATTCGACAAGGACCTTGTCATCGCGGTTCACAGAGGCATCTTTGTCGCTAGTGTGATCGCTGCGATTGCCGGTGTCAATGTCGATGCATTGCCCGGCCAGCCACTGATTGGTCAAACTGTCAAACACAAACTCGTAGTCGCGATCCTTGTAACGCGTGACAAAATTCGATTTCAGTTCGGACCACTCGTCCGGATACATGGCCATTTTCGGGCGTCCGTGATCCAGCAGCATCACCGTGTTGTTCGTGTTCACGACCTCGATGCCTTTGGGATACACGTTGCGCAAGTCGTTACGCACTTCGTCACCGGCGACGAAATCGTGTCGCAGCGTTCTCTTGCGACAATCCCACACCATGTGAAAGGTGCCAACGCCGACAGATCGATCCATGTGATACGGCACCTCGGCGTGCAGTACAAAATCGGCAGCGCGCGCTCTCGTGATTTTCTGCCAGATATTGACGGTGTGCTGTCGATAATCGCACAACACGTACTCGTCCATCCAAAATCGCCCATAGGCCGGCCCGCCGGGCGGACTGTCCTGTGTCGCACGATCTCCGTAAATCAGGTGCGGACAATTGTAAAAATGACGCAACATGCCAACGTGTCCGTACGCGAACACAAAGCTCGATCGCAAAACTTGCGTATTGCGCCTAGGACCGCACAGAAAAGAGGTGGTGGTGCTGGTGCGCGTCGGAATTCGACACCGAGTCGTTACCTCGGTGCTCTTGGTCGAGTCGGTGTAACGCTGATGAATGAAACCGACTTCAGGAAACGTGGCGGTGTACGTTTCGCCTTTGAAGAACACGCGTCGACACTGCACCCAGTACTGCGCTATATCGTTGGTCTTGTCGGATTCGTAATACGCGATCCAGGGTACCTGACCGAGCATCGAGAACGAGTAGTCGGGATCGTACATGCGCATAAACAAGCACGTTGGAATCACTTGGACGCCGTATGTGCTATCGGGCACGGTAAATTGCGTGATGCGCTTGTCGCGCGAATGAAACCCGATTCCGCCGTAACTGATGTTACGATGGCCCATGATCAGTTGACACTTGCGCCAATTGAGCAAGAAATTTCGCACCAGATTGTCCAGACCGACCAACGGCAGAGACGTTCGCGTCATTTCGGACAGATAACCGTACGCCAGCACATTGGTGTGCGTGATGTACGTCGAATCGACGTACAGTCCCTCGTCTTTGTGTTACTCGACAACCGGAAACTTTATGTACTGAACCGCGTAATGGTAACCCTCGTTCAATGCGGCTTGCAATGAATCGCCGCGAAAATAATGCGCAGCCATCCACGGTAACGCCATGTAGACCGAATTGGTGTTATCGCGTTTCATGCCCAATGAGTGCTGCGGATCGGTGATAATCCTGAGCGTGAGATCGCACGCAAACTCGCGATCCTTGGCGTTCTGCGTGATCAGCATAAAGTAGAACAGCATGAGAGTGGACGAGATCGAAAACTCGTACCAATTCTTGCCCCACGGAAACACTCGATCGAATTTCCCGTCCATCGCCGCGGCGTAACGATACACTAAATCGCGCATAACTTGCACGATTCGCGGTCGGAGCGCTATCGAATTTACGCTCAGGTAATGACCAGCGAGCTTCACGAGCTAATTGCACATGTCACCGAGCGCAACATGATCGATATTCCAATCTGGGTGCACGGTGGTACTAGCCGCAGGTAACACCGTGTAACGATCAATGTCACCGGGCTCAACGCTCATCACGGTTACCATTTCGAGTGCTCGATCCATGTCGAAACGTTTCTCTTGCAATCTGACGGGCGGCTCGACGATACCGTAACGCTCGTTGAATCCGTAATAATAATCGCACATGTCGTAAAACAGCACATTGTCCGACTCGTGCACTCCGATACCGCGGTCGAGCACCAGACCGCGACAATACAAACCGAACAACGCCACCGATGACGCTAGCACCATCAGCGCCAAGGAGATCATTGTGAAGCACTTGTTATTTTCCCAGGTTGTACGAATCGCCTCAATAGTAAAAAAGGTAACACCTTTCACGAAAAAGCAGATATTGCCAAACGAAAATAATATCCCTTATCTGTTACAAATTGAACAATTTATCGTACGTAGTACGAATGTGCTGAATCGAACGATAACGAGGCAAGGTGAACAAATCTCGACCGACCGAGTCGGATCTAGGCGTCGTTAGTTATCAATGAGCGTACGGAGCTCTGTTCGATCGAGTTGTACGTCTAATTTTTGCAATAGTACATTTGTACAGCGCATTAATTGTAAAAAATTGTAATAGGTTCGATAAATAAAATTTGCAATATGACGGTTAATCGTATTTTATTTGAACAATAGATTATTCATACTATTGTAATTTTGGCCGCTTGTGATTTCGCATGTTATTTTCTATATTTTTGTTCGCATCTTTAGTTATATCTACAGTACTGTGATTACGTTTATATACATTTTTCTTATCAATGTTATCATCGCTTAAAGTCACAACATCAACGATTTCATCTCGCTCAGACTCCTCGTCTGGTTCAGACTCTTAGTTCTCCTCAGACTCCTCGTCTGGCTCAGACTCTTCGTTCTCCTCAGACTCCTCGTCTGGCTCAGACTCTTCGTTCTCCTCAGACTCCTCGTCTGGCTCAGACTCTTCGTTCACCTCAGACTCCTCGTCCACCTCAGACTCCTCGTCCACCTCAGACTCCTCGTTCACCTCAGACTCCTCGTCCACCTCAGACTTCTCGTTCGACTCAGTTGCATCGAAGTAACGTTTTACTCGATTAAATAACCGATTGATTCTTGGGATCCAATCGTTCAAATGTTGCTCATTTATGGTCGTCATTGGTAATGAAATTTTCATGGTAGTAGACGTTATCTTACGATTCGAAATTCGCATCTGAAAAATATACAAATGGTTATTTTGGTAAAATATTGCACTATCATATATAATGTTATATGTATTACCTTGCAAACAAATTGCGCCGTTTTTTTTTCAATGAGTACGTAGATGCGAGAGTGAATGATGCTTTCGCTCGCCATCGCGATATATATACCGTTTCATTATCATGAGTGTCCAGGTACCGATAAACATTTCGGCCACTTCTAGCTCATTATCGTGAAAAATAGAGTACTTGCGCAAAGATAAATCTAGATAATACGAGAAAAACAATTCTTTGAGCATTAGATAATTTTTTTCATTGACCAAACGCAATAAGCTCGAGTAGTACGATCATTCTTTCATTGTTCAAAAAATCATTTATTCTTTTTTTTGCAACGACACAATTGCTCAATTGTACATTCACATTTTTTTTCGAATCGAACATGCAATATTTATTTCTTTTTGCAACAAGAGACATTTTTTCTACTCCTCGCAAATTAACGGTACGGAGTGCATACACAGCCGTTTCGAGCGAATCGAATGAAAGATTCGCCAGCGAAACGTTTCAATGCGGTCGCAGACGATCCACCACGTTTACGTATTGATTGTACTCGCGCGAGAACGAATATTCCATACCGCGACAGGTCAATCGTTCCGGCATCTCGAGCATATTGTCCCGTGAAATGACGTACGCGCATCGATTGGCATCTTCGGCGGAGAGCGCGTAGTAGATGCAACCATTTTCCAGAAAACTCGAATATCGCATCACCTCTTGCGATTCGTTGAGAAACGCGTCCAATTGCATAGGATTGCACAGTAGACGAGTGTGCAACGCTTGATTGTCAAAATCGGCGTAAGCGTAAACGGAAGCGCGAGTGCCCGCGGGGACTCGACGCACGGTACTTTTGTCGAACGCTGCTGTGTGAAAGGTGAAAGCCGTACGGTCGGTGCGATTATCGATCGTCACGTGCAAAAACGCATGATTGTGATTACGTTCGAGCATCACCCATTCCTCGATCAACAGACCGCGGAACATTTCGTAACGTTGCACCAACAAACTTACCGATTTGGTGGCCATAACAGTGCCACTAGCGCGCAACGGATACAGCGTCATGAGATCGCCACCCTCGAGACGAGATCGACAATTGTTCAACACCCATTCCTCGGTCTCGTTGTCCAGTACGATGCAACCGAGCTGATAAACAAGTTTGGACTCGCGCTTCGACAGCTCGTGATCGCTCAGAAGCCCAAACATACGTTGTTGCGCGTCGATGTACATCTGCCGCAGATCGAATCGGCCGCGACGATACGCGTAGAACGGCACGTGTTCCTTCATGGCCCGACACGAAAAAGCAAAACGTTGATTGTACATGCGCAACAAACCGATGCTCGGAATAACCGCCAGCCCCACAGTGATGCGAGTCCAAAGCCAGTGGCTCGGTATAGCGGTGCCCGGTCCGAACAGAGCGAAACACGCGTACGGCACCTGAGTGTGCACCAATAGATGCAACGGAGCGAAATCGGACGAATCGGCCAATTGCGTGTCCAAACGAGCGTCCCAAGTTCGCAGGTTACGCGTGTACACGTATCTGTGTCACACGTCGCCGTAAAACGGCACGACTCCCTGCAACAGTCTGCCGTGATCGCGCACACGCACCACCGCATCGATGGGCGGCGGTTCGTAATACAGCCATTGACGCATCACAGACCGCAGTGTACCGTCACCGGCGACGCGATCTCGCATACGTTGTCGCAGTAGCGCATAATTGGCGTTTCGAGTCCACTCGCGATCACCGTCGGCAACCGACGTCAATATCCACGCGTTGCACAATCAGTAAGCCGTAATCGAGTCAACCTCGTTCTCGGTTCGTCCGATCGTGACGAAAGGTTCACGAGCAACGATACGAACGCACTGGCGCGCAGGATCGCGCACGCTGCGATCTCGCACAAAGTATACGCATTGTGCAAAATGCTCGTGGTAACAAATATTCGCCAATCGATGGCGTCGTCGATAGTGATGATCGACTCGTTATCGTCCGAGCGTTTGCGAAATAATAGAAACCGTGATTTCAAATCGACCGCGCGCGCTTCGATACGTGCTGCCGCGTGCAATCGTAACGACCTCGGCGAGAAATCGTTTGGCAAAATCACGTAGGATCGAAACGGCTCGGACGTACGAATCGATCTTGTCGCTCTCGTTATTCGACTCGGTGGCCACGTAACGCAAAACCTCGTGCTGAAAGGCGTACATCGCGATGTATTCTCGCTCGGACGACAACCAATTGTCGTAATACTATGAAGCACGGTACCTTTATCGCGGTACGGAGCATTCTCAGGGGACAATGCGTAATTACTCAAGTCTTTCGGTACAACGGATGGTTCCAATCGCGTTATCGGATTCACATACGCTTCATCGTTGTCCGAGATTGTTTCGTTCCCCTCGGTGTCATCAGTCCCATCTTTCTTTTCGATCGATTTGTCATCTTGCGCTACGATGCTCGTTTTACTCGCCAGCGTGATTAGCGAATCCTCCGATCCGCCCAATATTGATTCGATCGAACGCTTATCGGTGAAACGCAACGGTATCAAGGCATCGCGATACTGATCAATTCGTGCGGATTCGGCCGTTTGACGACGCCAACGTTTCGATTCAATGTTGTCCTCGGTGAGCGACGAGCCCCGAGAAATTGACGATTGCGCCAACGCATCATCGCCGCGATCTGGAAACGCTGTGGCTTCGTGGAGATCTCGATAGAATTGTCTCAGTCTGGCACGAGCATCTCTTTCCCGCTGAGCCGACATACTGAACATTGTATAATGTACAATTATAAAACATAAAATAATGACAATTGCGACAAAAGTAACATAATGCCAACCGATATTCATCGTTTATCGAATACTGGGCAATTTGTAAATTGAAACACTAACGACCTATCCTTTTTTACCTTATAACCAGAACGATCGGTGAATTCAATGTCCAGATACGCGAGTGCTCGGATGTAACGTTCTATACGATCGCACATTTTGCACTCGCGCCTCCTTCCGTCGAGGAGCAACGTTACATAATTGCAACACGCTCGACGTGCGTTCGACGTGCGTTCGACGCTCCACGAGCGTCGAACGAGTCGCGAGCCGTGAGTCGCGCGGTTCGAGCAATTGTACAGTAGTAACGTTCTCCCCGTACGTAGTACGGAGCAGTAGCGTTCCTGGTCCTGTTGTACCTCTGACTGCTCCGTACTACGTACTGTACAATAGTACCGGCCGCGCAATGGAACGCCTCGTTATATACATTTTACCCTTTCTACTATCGCACATTTTGTACAATAGTGGGAATTTTAATTGACCAATAAATGACGTTTAGCACGCTCCCACTTTTTGTGCAAAATGTGCAACGTAGAAGGGGTAAAATGTATATAACGAGGCGTTCCGTCGCGCGGCCGGTACTATTGTACAGTACGTAATACGAAGCAGTCAGAGGTACAATAGGACCAGGAACGCTACTGCTCCCCCCGTACGTAGTACGGAGCAGTAGCGTTCCTGGTCCTATTGTACCTCTGGCTGCTCCGTACTACGTACGGGGGGAACGTTACTATTGTACAATTGCTCGAACCCCCGCGATTGTCGCGCGCTCACGGCTCGCTGCTCAATGCGCGATTGTTCGTACGCTCGATGCTATTCAAACTCCATGCTCGATTACTTACGTTTGTTTCTATTGCGTTTGATTGATAATTTGATATATTTATCAATTTTTCAGAACAAATTGACAATATCGCGTAAGTGCACAGATGAGGAAAAATTAAAAAAAGGCCAATGATAATACTCAATAAACACGATTGTTCGGAACAAGACCGAACATATGATAGCTCCGGAGAGCTGGCTGGTAATAAGGGATCGCAGAGCGACGTCCGCCTGCGTCCAGGCTCGCTCGAGTCCGCTCGACGATCGACCGGGCGTCCTGATCGAAGGCCGGGGCCCCGTAAGGCGACCACGGAACCTACTGAACACGCAACGTCACGCGCCGACGCACCGCGCTCAGGAACGGCGGCGAAGCGATCGTGAGAGAGAGAGAGAGAGAGGACACGCACGCAAGGATGTAGAGACGCCGAAGTAAAACGCAACGAATGCAGTAGACGCAATAGAGTGTCGCGGAAGTAATGTAGTAAAACGCAAGTGGAACAACGCAGGAGAACGACGCAACTATGTATAAGCAAACAACATCGCTTACGCAAGGACCCGCAGGATACACGTCCGTGACGTCAACGGTGCGCGGCATCCGAAGCACGCCAAGGACGTGCAACGAAACGACCTCCGTCGTTTCGGTTGGCCTGCCCTTCCGGACGTAACGGCCAATAGCCACCACGGTCCCGAGGACGCGTGGGAATGGAGCTCCGAGAGCTCCGGCTCGCAGGACGACCGAGTCGCTCCTGCGAGAAAGCCAAGTTCCCAACGGACACTTGGACGAAGGAGCGCGACCGAGCCGCTCCTAAATCGCCAAGGCCCCCTACGGACACTTGGGCAACAAGGGAGCTCGAAGCTCCGAGGAGACGGTCGAGTCGCTCCTAAGATCACGGCAACGCCGTGAGCCCGAGATCACAAAACGAGATTCGAACCATTAGCCTCAACCCAGCAGGGTGTATCGGCGCCACCTTCAACTCAGCAGAGTATATAGAGCAGTGGTTCGAATCTGAAACGGAAGACCGATCACCCTAGGAAGCCTAGAAAGCGCGTCGGTAATCACCAGCACACGATGCACGAACGCGTAGCATTACTTGCTACCAAAACTGGCCAGTGTCACATCCGCACTACCAATTGTAAGAGGAAGCACCACACAAAATTTTTTTTTCTCTCTCTCTTCTTTCCCTGGAATCACCACAAAACTTTTCTAAGTCCCTCGAACATAAAATTTTCTAAGTCCTTCGACCCTAAATTTTTCTAAGTCCCTCAACCCTAAAATTTTCTAAGTCCCTCGAACATAAAATTTTTCTAAGTCCCTCGACCCTAAATTTTTCTAAGTCCCTCAACCCAAAACTTTTCTAAGTCCCTCGAACATAAAATTTTCTAAGTCCCTCGACCCTAAATTTTTCTAAGTCCCTCAACCCAAAACTTTTCTAAGTCCCTCGAACATAAAATTTTCTAAGTCTCTCGACCCTAAATTTTTCTAAGTCCCTCAACCCAAAACTTTTCTAAGCCCCTCGGCCGAGAATTTTTCTAAGTCCCTCCGCGCCGAAATTTTCTAAGTTCTAATTTCCAAACCCCCACTACCTTCCCACTCCAGAGGAAAATTCGGCGGCTCGGGAAAGCCGCAGCTCAGGGACCGCGGAGCGCCCGAGAGGCAGTCTCAGTCGTGCAGTGATCTGGTGCAGTGCTTCCTCCACCCCTCCTAGGGTCTAGTATAAGTGCTAAATCTAACTTAGAATATTTTCGTGAGTTTTAACTTAGAATATTTTCGTGAATACGAACTTAGAATATTTTCACTAAATCTAACTTAGAATATTTTCGTGAGTTTTAACTTAGAATATTTTCGTGAATACGAACTTAGAATATTTTTGCTAAATCTAACTTAGAATATTTTCGTGAGTTTTAACTTAGAATATTTTCGTGAATACGAACTTAGAATATTTTCACTAAATCTAACTTAGAATATTTTCGTGAGTTTTAACTTAGAATATTTTCGTGAGTTTTAACTTAGAATATTTTCGTGAGTTTTAACTTAGAATATTTTCGTGAATACGAACTTAGAATATTTTCACTAAATCTAACTTAGAATATTTTCGTGAGTTTTAACTTAGAATATTTTCGTGAATACGAACTTAGAATATTTTTGCTAAATCTAACTTAGAATATTTTCGTGAGTTTTAACTTAGAATATTTTCGTGAATACGAACTTAGAATATTTTCACTAAACCTAACTTAGAATATTTTCGTGAGTTTTGACTTAGAATATTTCCGTGAATGTGAACTTAGAATATTTTTACTAAATCTAACTCAGAATATTTTCGTGTATTCATTTTAGTTAAAATATACTCTTGTTAGCCGATTCAAGGTTAGATTCACTCTCCCATCTCCTCCCATCCCCGACCGCTAACGCATTGGAATCGCCTAGCTGATAACTGGCCGCCGATTCTTCAAGGTATTCGCATCACTAGAATAGGGGCATACAGGCTGCGGCCCGATCGCACCGCCCATCCGTAGACGCACAGGTTGCGGCTCGATCGCACCGTCTACTAGTTACTCGAAGGCGCATAGGTTGCGACTCGATCGCACCGCCTGACAGAATAGGGAACTCCGAATTAACCACACGAATACAGCTGGCCGGAGTCACGGGAGTGATTCCAAATGCGCCCTGTACGCAGGAGTGGTCGTAAAAAATTCATCAAAAAATTAGAATACCAACTAAGGCATGGACAAGCGTACCACCCTTACCTAGGTGTCGAACCCACCAACTCCGCTCCCGACAAGGGGCATCCTCGCTTCACTGAACCCCCTCGCTCTCCAGAATCTCCTCAGTCGCCCGTGCCATAGCACCCGAAAGCTACCGCTCGCAAACCATACAGTGTTAGCAAGATCGATTGTGACACCCATCCGCGACTACCGATCATTCGACGCGGATTCTCGCCACGAGACCCGAGGCCTGCTTTCTACCGCCGACTGCGTGCAGAGATCCTCCACTACTACTACGGAGCATCTACCCCGCCTCACACCCTCCGCACCTGTAACGAGAAAACTCCGACCCTCGAACAACTTCGTGGGCACGTGCGCAACTCCATGATACAGGTGTGCCAGATCATTACATTGGATTAAAGGAACTGGTGAGTGCTAATTGCTGTATACTCCGCGGAACATCGTGTCGTGCCCGCCAGATCGCGCGTATCCCTGGGGAGAATCACGCGATTCGTTTGACCCAAAAACTGCGATCTAGCCCCGCGTCCAGGCCCGAGCACCTGCAACCTAGCATCGCAGCCGCGGCCGACCGGGACGTAACACCACCGTCGTTCGACGACACGAACGCAACAACGAAGAATCGTCAATCGATGCACGGCGCTCAACAGCGAAGACGACGACTCGACGACGATCGCGTCGGAAGTTTGGACGCTACTCGCAATTTCTGTGCGTCGTGGCGATTGTACGAGTTTGCGCGAGATCACGCCGACGATCCGAAACTCGCACGATGGATATCGTCGTCGCGCGGAAACAACAGCGATAGCGACAACGCGATGGTGAATATCGCGGCCGCGTATTTGTTTCTCTTGGTGCGAGAGAGAGAACGATGCGTCGCGTTCATTCGCCTCGATAACGATGAAACAGCGATCGAGCGAAACGACGTTTGGTACGGTCTAACGGACAGAGCGAATCATCGTGTAAACGCATTCGCTCAATTGACCGATCCTAGATGCGATCTGTTCGACGAGTGTTACGATTCTCTATGTCGTATGTATCCCGAAACATACACTCGTACGATACCAATTCGCTGGCGAACCGTTTAGCGGCCTACGTAACGTCCGCACCAGAGAATCGCTACGTACCGAATGACAGCGTACAATATGAGCATTACTATCGTGACTCTACACATATTCGCTCAAGGCGACACCAACGTGTTGTTCTTTCTGCGATACGTTACGGCGATTCGATTTCCAGGCCAGTTTTTGAAAACTGTGCTACTGCTGCAAGGGACCAGCGACAGCGGCAAGAGCGAATTCGTGTCCGAGGTGCTAAGGCCGATATTCTCCAGTATGCTCAGCGGTACTCTGAGCAACGCTACGCTGCGCCAGGGGATAAAGGACGAAGTGAATACCGATCTGATGAGCATGATGCGCTCGCACGTTTGTCAAGCCGACGAGCCCGAATGAATGAACGCGGAACTGTTCAAGAACCTAATATCCACAACCATGATGAAGAGCCGCTACTTTCATCAGCAGCAGACGCAGTATCTGCGCAATCTAGCCAAAATTGTTCTGACCGTGAACGACGCGATATCGCTGCGCAGCGACGCCGGTGTGATCACTCGACTGAAATTCTGTCTGCGAATGGTTCATCGTTTCAAAGCTGTGCACAGTCGTCAACACGACACCGCGGTGGATTTCGTCAAAACGAACGCCACACCGAACGTGTCGTATCAGTTCGCCACTCGCTGTTTCGCCAAAGGAGTCAATTTCCCGGAATTTCGTACCGGACTGTTCCTCGCTATGGAGCACTACGGTATCGATACGTGCACGCACAACAATGCCACATACGCGCTGTACGACGCTATAGGCGCGCGCCAGGCCGAAGTGGTATGTAACGGCGAACGAACCGAATTGAACGATGAATCCAGGGCGCGTCTCGAATCAATGATGAACGGTTTGGCCCTGTTTCGTCGCATGCTGGCGTTTCATCTGAGCGACTGTATCGGTGTAATGTACGCCAAAGCGAACAAACGTCGAACGACCAATGCTCGCTATCGCGACGACACGAGCGAATCATCAGCGCTGTCTTCGACATCATCCGAGGAAGAACCAGCGTCGGACGAGGATTCGACAGTGCGAACGCATCGAACGCACCGACGACGTCGCAAATCGACAGTTTTCTGCCCAGTTGTCTGCTAACGCCCGCTTCCAACGATCCGACGTTGTCGCGCGATCGCATCGACGAAGCGGCGATGAGACACGATGCCAAAATGCACCGACGATCGGTGCGTATCTTTCGTGAAACAGCCGGCGAAAAATTGGAAGATCCGGTGCTGATCGACGAACTGCCGGACGCTATGGTGCGAGATGCTCGAAATCTGCACGTGATGTTCGATCCGTTCGAGTCCCTGCTGCAACGGTACCGTATTCGCGAGGACTCCACCGTCACGATGCGCGATAGCGATCTGTATCGGTTTTTGCGCGAATTCGTCGAGGGACCGGACACATTGTGTCGCGAAAAAATTTCCGCGATATGGTCGTCAAGATCAAGGAACGCATCAAAACGGACTACCCGAACGCGTTCGACAACAAGACGCAGGTGTTTCATCTAGTATTCTCGCCGCGTTGACGCACTCCCCGACGACGCTGAGACATCGTCGAAACGCGACACAAACCGCTTTAACGAAGGAACGATCCGTCGCGATTCGACGCTGTCTCTCCGAAATGACCAGAGCTCCGCGATTTCATAGTACCGAGAAAAGGGGGAAGATTCGCGAATCGGTATATAAAGCATCGGTCGAGTGCTACAAATCAGTCATCGCGATCGTCAATCGCAACGATGGACTTTTCACCATCGACCGACGCGTCAATGGCGTTGCGACAGCAACCACGAGACAGTGGTCGCGATATGCCGTCGTTGTTCGCCAGTGATTCGATCGACATCGAGGGCAACACCAACATCGGACCGAGGACGCGCTTACCGCTCAATTGATTCGCGAGGGTTACGACGTGCAAAACGCTGTGGACACGCTGAATATGTTGCGCCACGGTACCGTGTTCGCCGATACCAACGCGACCGCAACACCGCCGACCGCGACGTATCAACATCAAGACAGTGTCCAACAAACATCATTGCAATGAAGACAACTGCGGTCCAACAACGATCAATATCATTGCGATCGACGACTGCGACAACGGGACTAATTCGTTCGTAGCGAAACAAGCGCTCGTAACGACAAATGGCGCAATGCTCTCACGTTCACAAACGTCCTTTCACAGTTTCGTCAAACTGATGAGCGCGTACAACGTGCTACCGCTCGAATTTCAATCGCAATCGTCCGAACAGTTACGCCGTGCTCTGACCGCTGACCAAGCCAATTTGTGTTCGGGACAGACGCTTGTTAGGCGCAATGTGCACGATTAATTTCATATGATATGTCAGGGCGCTGATATCAATCCGGAATGTGCGAAATGCCGTTTGTTGACGACTCTGAACGTGTTCGACGCATTTCGCAACGTGACCGAAGTGACCGACAAATTGATGCTGCGATTCGTGGACTATTGGTACTCGTATGTCGACGACGCGACGTGCTCTCTTCGCAACCTGAGCGTAACCGACTTCACGAACGTGATACGCAATCGAAGAGTGGATGCGTCGCTGGGTCACGCGTGCTACATGTGCATGACTCAATTTTTGCCTATCAACAGCATCGGAAAACTCTGTCCGAAGCTGCATCAGACGCAATCGTCGCGACTCTACGAGTCGAAAGAATTCACGGAAACGCCATCGACAATCGCGAAGAGAAGCACGGAACGCGTCGACGAGCGTAACGGAACGTCATCGAAGAGAAAAAGACCAAGTGCTACAGCAGTATCTTCGTCCGTCGTCGCACCGATGAACGAATCAGTCAACGACGCGAGATTCTCGCGCGCTAAAACCGGGATCGGTGCAGCTCGCAAGAAGATTTCCACTACCAACGAACAACATCGAAGATCGTTATCGACCACCTCCTCACGCTCGTCTCGACAACGATCGCCCACGCAACACCAGCATCGTTCTTCGCAGCGAAACCCCGATCGCATGTCCGATACCGATGAATCGGATCGTGACGAATACGACGATGCGTACGATAACGCGGTGAACGACGACTACGTGATAAACGCTGATTCTCGACGCGATCGTCGGAAAAAAAACTGACTGGTGTACAAACGCGCTGTCGCGTACGACTTTCCTCTGTTAACTGAGATAACGAGAGATATGTTTTATTTTTTGCGCGTTAACTTTCATTCGATTGTTTCGAGGGCACGCGACGAACTCGCTCTCCGCGTCCTACGTCATCCGATCGAAGTCAATCCGTGCGCGGGAACACTAGAGTGTACCGTGCCGCGTATTCGTGATATCGAGCGATACTCTCGATGCGGAATGTTTCAATTGGATATCGATTCGACTAATATGGTATACAATCATCCGGACTTCGAGACAGTATTACGCAATAACGGTCGTTACTTGAAACTCCAAATAACGAATCGAGCGCACAAGCAAGAATGTTCGCTATCGCCCGCTTGGTTGACATGCGATCACACGACGCTAGCGTTGCGTTTCGTGTCGTGCGTGGTACGAGTAGCGTATTCGTGTTGTTGATTGACGATACGGGAGCGGTCTTTGTCGAGGTACTAGCAGAATTTTGTCGTAGTACGTAGAACATTACGCGTACGACACGAAGCGTACGACACGAAGCGTGAGCGTTTATTTTTTCATAATAGAAAGATGCTAGGGAAAAAAACGAGGCGATAAATGATCATTGTTACCGTCTACAGGTTACGTGAAAAATTCGCGTAGCGCGATGCACCAACGATGTAAATTTTATCGTCGACCAATAATAAATACAAATATGGGTCTGGGGAAAAAAGTTCATGACGTTTTTAATCCCTGTTATCCATTACGCAACAAACACGTCCGATCGTTTCCGCTCTACCGCGCCACGCGTACCTCTAAATAACGAATCGGGCGTAACAAACGCGCCTGATCGTTTCCGCTCGACAACGAACTTCGGTTGCCTCTCGTGGCGCTCGTGGTACGATACGCGCGCGATAACTGGTATATTGAGTTTGGAAAAAAAGTTCGTGCGTTTTTGCGCCCATTCGTTTCCGCTCGACAACTTCGGTTGCGTCTCGTGCCGCGCGTGATACGAGTAGCGTATTCGCAGTTTTTTTTTGCGGAATTCGTTCGTATCAGGTGTAGTAAAAAGAAATCCATTATTTTCCAATAGATGGCTTTAGTTATCTGTATCTGGCGTTGTATAAATCCGATCGGGTTCCACTGGATGGCGTTAGAAAGATGTGATTTCGTACTAAAAAAAACTTTTTTCTGACAATTTTGTGTCTCAATTTTTTGCCAATAGGGACGAGGGCTTCTATGAGAAAGGCATAATGAAATTATCTTCATAATGGCAACAAGTTATCGAACAAAAACGGCGCATATTTGACCTAAATCGGATCATTCTACTATGGTAATTAAAACCTTCAATTTCATGCAAAAAGTAATGCCTTTCTTTTTACTACACTTGATATATTGGGTCTGGAAAAAAGTTCGTGCTTTTTGCGCCCGGGCGATTCCGCTCGACAACTTCGGTTGCGTCTCGTGCCGCGCGTGATACGAAACGCGCACGATAACTCATATATTGGGTCTGGCAAAAAGTTCGTGCGTTTTCGCGCCCGATCGTTTCCGTTCGACAACTTCGGTTGCGTCTCGTGCCGCGCGTGATACGAGTAGCGTATTCGCAAAGATTTTTGCGGAATTCGTTCGTATATTAGGCTGGAAAAAAAAGTTCGTGCTTTTTGCACTCGATCGTTTCCGCTCGACTGCGCCATGCATAACTGAACGCGTGCCAAACGCTCAGCTATCACATGTAAACAAGGTGTGGACCTGTGACCAGAGAATCCCAATGATAGCGTGCTCATTAATAATAATAGAGTGTACTCACCGAAGATGCGAATACTTCTTCTATAATTTAAACATCTTCGCCGTCCTCTTCGCACTTGTCGTGTTCATTCGCGTCGAATTGCTCATTGTCCTCTTCGCGATCGCTGAGATCGATGATCGTTTGGCGCGCACTTCGCGGTTCAAATAAATGTGACATAAAAAAGCAGTCTCCATACGTTTTGAAAGCCATTCGTTATTTTTTTTATTTATACGATAACTTGATTGTCCATCCATTGCGATCTTGAGATATAGCTACTCGCGAACGTTTGCGCTCGTCCGTATAAATGGTTACACTGTTGAAAGCGCTTACTACACCGTTGCTTGGTAACTGCACGTTCAAGCGTTGATTTCTTTTCAATACTGGTAGTAGATCATTGTTAATTGTGATATTATCGGAAGTCGTACTCAGCGAAGGTCGAATAATAACTGCTCGCGACTGTAACAAAAAAATGATATTAACATCGCTGATTCAAATCGCTGAATGCAAAAAAACATAGCGTATTTAAGAATTATAATATCAGGTGTAAAAAGAAATCCATTACTTTTAAATAGATGGCTTTAGTTATGTGGCATTGCATAAATCCGATCGGGTTCCACTGGATGGCGTTAGAAAGATGAGATTTCGTACTAAAAAAAACTTTTTCTGACAGTTTTGTGATTAGTTGACTCAGTTTTTTTGTTTGAGCGCGCGTCAAAGATGGACACTAGCAAGGAGAAAATACGCTATATTTTACAGTTTTTTTCTTCGATAGAGGCGAAAACGCAAGCCAGGCGGTTGAAAATGTGAATAGTGTTTATGGTCCTGATACTGTAACAGCCAATCACGCGCAATTTTGGTTTCGTCGATTCCGTTCCGGTAACTTCGATGTCAAAGATGCACCACGCACTGGAAGGCCAATTGTCGAAAATATCGATAAAATCATGGACATTGTGGAGTCCGACCGTTATGTAAGCACTGTTTTCGATTGCCCAAGAGCTAAAGATTGCACAAAAAACCGTTTGGAACCATTTGAATAAGGCTGGATACAAAAAGAAGCTCGATGTATGGGTGCCACACGAGTTAACGAAAAAAAACCTCATGGACCGAATTTCCATCTGCGAATCGCTGTTGAATCGCAACAAAATCGACCCATTTCTGAAGCGGTTGGTCACTGGTGATGAAAAGTGGATTACTTACGACAACGTCAAGCGAAAATGGTCGTGGTCGAATCGCGGTGAGCCGGCGGAAACGGTAGCCAAGCCAGGATTGACGGCCAGGAAGGTTGCAAAAATAATGGATTTCTTTTTACTACACCTGATATAATTGAACGAATGTACTCACCGAAAATGCGAGTATTTCTTCTATAATTTGAACATCTTCATCGTCCTCTTTGCACTCGACGTAGCCATTCGCGTCGAATTGATCATTCTCCTCTTCGCGATCAGTGCAATCGGTGTCGTTTACGTGACTGCTCTTTTCGTGCTCACTATTGTTCTTATCGCATTTGAAATCTCCGAACAGATTTCGTAAACCGTCCGTCAGCGGATCGATTCGATCGTTGATCGAATTTATTGCAGGGTGTGCAACAAGCACCGAATCGTCCGGTGCTGAAAACGTCTTCCAACGTGGAAGACATATCGTTTTCCTCGTTCATGAAATGCTACGAACAAATAAATCAAAGTGATATTTTGTTATAAAATAGTCATTCTTTCACCAATTTATTTGTACTCACTTGAACCTTCATCGTTTATTTTGCCGCTTGAAGAAATAAACTAGTTTGATGATCTATGATACTCTGGAGGCGCGGAGCTTTGATTCTCATTTTTATAGATCTGTTACGAGGGTCATTGAAACAGGAGGACTTTCGTTATTCATGTGGCCTAAATATACGAACGATTATGCTATCGATAAGATATGAAATGAACGCTACGCATGATGCGATCGGGCGCAAACGACGCAATTGCGTTTTGCTACGTAACATTAGATTCCATTAGCATTCACGCTTCGCCAACGAGACGCGAACGACATGTGGCTCGTGTTGCTCGGAATCAGAATCGACGGCGCGTGAATGACATTTGATTCGCGTTGCTCTGAGACGGATTCGATGGAGCGTGATCGTTACGCGCGGTACGGTGGAACGAAAACGATCGGACGCGTTTGTTGTGTAACGTTAGATTTCATTAGCTTGTCGATCCTAAACGGAGTCAACGAAGTGTATACGACATTTGAAGTGTTTGTTGCGTATTAAGGTCGAGCAGAAACGATCGAGTTGCGTTTGTTGCGTAACGCTAGATTTCATTAGCTTGTTGATCCAAAACGGAGTCAATGAAACGAGTATGATATCTGAAGCATTTTGTTGCGTAACGCAATCGAGCAGAAACGATCGAGCGCGTTTGTTGCGTAACGCAATCGAGCAGAAACGATCGAGCGCGTTTGTTGCGTAACGCAATCGAGCAGAAACGATCGAGCGCGTTTGTTGCGTAACGCAGTCGAGAGAAAAACGATCAGACGCGTTTGCTACGTAAAATTAGACAAAATATTAGTTAAATAAAATAATGTTTCAGACAAAAGTTGTTTAAATTATTGGTACGAAAAGACGTAATAAAAATTCGGGTATCCATTTATTATAACACTGAGTTATATGATTATTTTACTTGTTATTATAATGTACATAAAATAATTTTATAAGTAAACATTATATCGTGTTATAAAAAATTAACACTTTTATTAATAGTGTTCAATATTTAAAAAAAGATATTTTTTTCAAGGTTAGTATTCAAGAAATTTCAAGAAAAAAACTGATTACAAAAAATGTCAATAACATTATTTTTTTACAAAATTTATCATTATTTATTACACACTGACTTATATGATTTTTATTTATTCATAATATTCTTTCATATAATTAGTTTTTTTGTAATTTGAATGTATCAGGTGTAGTAAAAGAAATCCATTATTTTTGCATGAAATTGAAGGCTTTAATTAGGTTAGGATTTAATGAGGTTTTTTTGCGTTAACTCGTGTGGCACCCTACATCGAGCTTCTTTTTGTATCCAGCCTTATTCAATGGTTCCAAACGGTTTTTTGTGCAATTCTTAGCTCTTGGCAATAAAAACTATAAAATATAGCGTATTTTCTTTTTGCTAGTGTCCATCTTTGACGTGCGCTCAAACAAAAACTGAGTCAACTATCACAAAACTGTCAGAAAAGTTTTTTTACAAAAAAGTTTTTTGTACGAAATCTCATCTTTGTAACGCCACCCAGTGGAACCCGATCGGACTTATACAACGACAGGTAAACTAAAGCCATCTATTGAAAAAATAATGGATTTCTTTTTACTACACCTGATACGAATAATTTCTGCAAAAACCTCTGCGAATACGCTACTCGTATCACGCGCGGCACGAGACGCAACCGATGTTGTCGAGCCGAAACGATCGGGCGCGAAACGCACGAATTTTTTTTCCAGACCCAATATACGAATTATCGTGCGCGTATCGTACCACGAGCGCCACGAGACGCAACCGATGTTGTCGAGCGGAAAAACGGTCGGGCGCAAAAACGCGCGAAACTTTTTTTCCAGACCCAATGTCAGGTGTAGTAAAATCAGGTGTAGTAAAAAGAAATCCATTATTTCAGGTGTAGTAAAATCAGGTGTAGTAAAAGAAATCCATTATTTCAGGTGTAGTAAAATCAGGTGTAGGAAAAAGAAATCCATTATATCAGGTGTAGTAAAAGAAATCCATTATTTTTGCATGAAATTGAAGGCTTTAATTACCATAGTTGGAATGATCCGATTTAAGTCAAATATACGCCGTTTTGGTTCGATAACTTGTTGCCATTTTTAGGTAATTTCATTATGCCTCTCTCATAGAAGCCCTCGCCCTATTGGCAAAAAATCGAGACAGTCGATTTTCCCAATCTCGACTGTTTTCGCTTGAACGTTGTCCGTTGGTGATCCACTTTTCATCACCAGTGACCAACCGCTTCGGAAATGGGTAGATTTTGTTGCGATTCAGCAGCGATTCGCAGATGGAAATTCGGTCCATGAGGTTTTTTTGCGTTAACTCGTGTGGCACCCATACATCGAGCTTCTTTTTGTATCCAGCCTTGTTCAAATGGTTCCAAACGGTTTTTTGTGCAATTTTTAGCTCTTGGGCAATCGAAACAGTGCTTACATGACGGTCGGACTCGACAATGTCCATAATTTTATCGATATTTTCGACAATTGGCCTTCCAGTGCGTGGTGCATCTTTGACATCGAAGTTACCGGAACGGAATCGACGAAACCAAAATTGCACGTTGATTGGCTGTTACAGTATCAGGACCATAAACACTATTCACATTTTCAGCTGCCTGGCTTGCGTTTTCGCCTCTATCGAAGAAAAAAACTGTAAAATATAGCGTATTTTCTCTTTGCTAGTGTCCATCTTTGACGCGCGCTCAAACAAAAAAACTGAGTCAACTAATCACAAAACTGTCAGAAAAAGTTTTTTTTAGTACGAAATCTCATCTTTCTAACGCCATTTAGTGGAACTCGATCGGACTTATACAACGCCAGATACAGATAACTAAAGCCATCTATTGGAAAAATAATGGATTTCTTTTTACTACACCTGATACGAACGAATTCCGCAAAAAATCTCTGCGAATACGCTACTCGTATCACGCGTGGCACGAGATGCAACCGAAGTTGTCGTGCGGAAACGAACGGGCGCACGGGGTAACACGCGTGTCGTTTTCGATTGAAGCGAAAATGGGATCGTGTAAACTATGTTCGAAAGAAAGAGCATTCGTTGTCGAAAAAAAACATTTTATTGCTCTACATTCAATGCGCAATATAATCGTCGTGAGATCGCGCTCGCACGTTCGATCTCGACCGCGGTCGGTCGTTTCCTCACGATCGAATCGTTCGATCTCACCTCTGTCACCGGTAGCGGCTCGCTCAAGTGCCATATCGTATACAACGGCGCAACGCGACAACCAGAAGGCATGCGTGAAAGCGGGCTCGTCCGAACGAAGACCAGTTTGGACAACGATACGCAGCAATGGTAAACACAGGGTCCTGTCACCGTTCCGCTGTAGAGAGAGACCGGCTCGAGCCATGAGTCGAGTGTTCAGTAGTCATCCAGTCAGGGCTGATGTACGAGATGTCGTCGAACTGGACACGCGCCGCTCAAACAGCGCGTAATCGGGCGTGTCGAGAGGCATGACGCTCGATACCGGAGACCGTCCAATAACACTTCGTCCAAATGTTAAGTTCCATGAGGGACTGTTGCGCGCACAATACAATATCGGGTAGAACGTGCGAAGTCGTCATAGTTTTTTTTGTGATCAAATTCGTAGACTACGAATCGGCGCGAAAACGTGTCGCCGCTGAGGTCTCCTCGTCGACACTGATTCATCGTCGCGCCTCGAGCGTCGACTCGAGAGACGACTAGCGCGTTATCTGCGACAACGAGAGCGATGATAGAAGCATAGCCATAGGTGAGGGTACCGCTCGATCTGAACAGCGCGCCGTATGATTGAACGTATCCATGCTCCTGCATCTCCCGAATCGGCGCTTTTGTGCTCCACGCCGCACATTCGCGGAACGCCCGTCAATTTTCGAGCCTGTAGTCATCCACAGCTCCAGACACGCCGTTCCGTTCCCCAGCCGCTGTGCAACGTACGACGATCGAAAGCATCCTCGCGCAGTGCGATTCGTTCGGTACGCATGTGCGCAATTTTCGTCGTAACGAGCCATATCGCCCACACTCGCATTTATTCTCTCGAAATCGGCGTTATCGACTCATCCGAGCGCGGAATGAGAGAAGCGCACGTTGGCGGCAATAGGAACAACGATCGAAAGGCGCGGTCACTATCTCATTGTCGCGTTTCGTCCCGCAAAGACGGAGGACACACGAGTCGAAACCCTCCGCCACCGTCACCGTTCGGATTTCAGGCAAACAGCTCGTCAATCGAGTCGAACGCGAGAGAATCGATGTGACCGTGCCAGATTTTGTCGGTGGCTCGATCGAGCAACTGACCGTTGCAAAAGACGATTCGATTACCGCCCTCGCCAGCGAACGCTCGCGTTTGAGACAAACATCGCCAGCCGTCTGAGCCGTAAATCGTCAGACTCGTGTTCTCGTTGCAGATGGCAGCGTTGGTCGCTGCACGCAGTAACCCCCCATCGACCGCGTCGTCCGTTTAGAAACACGCCCAGTCATCGTAGACGGTACTCCACACCGTCGTCACGCCGCAGTACGTTCTGCATTCCACGTATTTGTTCGTCGACGCGACGAACGACGTGCGTCAGCAAACACTCGGTACGTCGCAAAAATTGGTCTCTCTCGGTCGAACCGTCGCCGTCAACGACGTCCTCACCGTCGCGGTCATTCGCGTCGACGGAGGTCGTCGCCGATGTAGTTTGACGCCGACGAAACGTACTCGCGGCAACGAATCGATACCGACGCCCATGCGACGCGCAATCGTCGAGCTCGATCTCCAATCGGGCGGATCGATCGCCGCGATCCGGACTCGTCCGCTGTGGTCAACGCCCCCGTCCTCCTCGTACCAACCCGCGAGATCTCGCTCGATCGTGTCGATACGCGGACGATGAAACATCTCGAAGTACAACCATCGCGCGATACAGTAAACGCGGTGAAGCAATCACCGCGAATCAATCGCAAGATCGAAACACCGTCGTCTCTCTTCATTCGTCCTCGTCACCGACGCGCGCACGTGTTCGCGTCGTGCGAACTGTGCGCCATTCGCGGGGTATACGGACGTGATTGCGAACCACCTGTATAAGCATTAAAAATATGTTTCGGTAATATTTACTTGTATATTTTTCGAGTGTGGCAATTATCGTTTCCTTCTTTCATTTGTGCTAAAGCGATTATACGATATGTTTGTCATGACCTCGTCCCAATCTTTCTTTTCTTTCTGTAGTGTGATATGTAGTATCTGCCACACTTTTACGGCTGTTTCGAGATGTTAATAAAGGAAAAAAAT